>NW_007034708.1:24676-74557 GCF_000164805.1 Carlito syrichta
CACCTCAGCCTCCCAAAGGCGTGGGGTTACAGGCTGAGCCACCGAGCCCGGCTTAAAGAATCTTAGTGCAGATTCAAGACAGGTTATAAAAACAAGTTTTAAAAAAAATTTTATTTTCTTCAGTTTTCTTTTGGATATTATAATTTTGAGACTGAGTTTGGGGACATGGTTACTTTCTTTAAACAAGACATTTCATAATTTTATATATGTTGATTTGGGAGGATCAGTTAAATCATGGGAAATGGTTTGAACTCATGAAAATTGTATTACAACAATAGATTTTTAAATATATATAATGTCATTTTTCTACAAAATTTTATATTTTTCATTTTTCACATATAGACAGACCTTTAATATATATATACTGTATTATCTTTTGCATTTATATTGTTTTGCTAGAGATAGGCTTTATATTTACACCTTTCAAATTAGTTTTTGTGTAAGTGTAAGCACTTGAGAACTTGCAGACAGGAAGTGACATTTATCAAGTGCCTTATTTGTGGGTGGTTTATTTATATACCGTAAATCACTTAGCAACCACAAAACCCTGTGAAATAGTATCCCTTCCACTTTATAGACAGGAAACTTGAGAGAATACAAGTGTCTTCCCAGAGCTATGTTGGTATTAAGTGAAAGCGAAATTAGCAGGGATTTTAACTAATGTCTGGACATTTCTAGGACTCTGCCTCACTTTCTCACTTTTCCCATCATGTACTTGCTGCTTGCTCAGTGTAAGCGAGGAATATTTGACTTCTGATGTTAAATAAATCATTTCTTATTCACTTACACAATCAAATTCTTGAGTTTTTGTAGAGCTTCTACTTTTTTGTGAAAATAGGTTTATTTTGTATTCAGCAATAGTTTGTAATTATAACTGGATTATTTTCATATTAAACATTTTTAATATGAAAATTTTCAAACACATATGAAACTCGTACCCCAGTCTTTAGAATTTTCAAAATGTTAACATTCTTAATTTATTATTTTGTTGTTTTTTGCTGACCTGTTTTAAAGCAAAAAGACCCATTGTGTTATTTCTCCCCTACTTCTTTGTCCATCTAAAAAAATTTAACCACAGTGTAGTTAATTTCCAAAACAAATTGCCATAATTCCTTACTAACTAATTTTTGGTCCATACTCAGATTTCCCTATATTTCTCATGCATTTGTTTTTGCAGTTAATGTATTTGAATTGGGATCCAAACAAGGTCCACACATTGTATTGTGTTCTCTTAGGTCGCTTGTAATTTAGAGCATTTATTTCATGCCATAGACTTTGAGAACATTGGGTTACTTTTCCTGTAGAACCGCTCTCTTCTGGATTTGCCTTTGTCTTTTTCAGGGTGTTGGTGGTTTGACTTGTTCCTCTAGCTTTAAAAAGGCTTGCCATGGATTCATGTCCAACTATCTGACAAGGCTTCATAAGCAGTGCTGTGTATTTCATACCGAATGGCATTAGGTCAAGTTGTGACAGCCCTCTACTGCCAAATTCCTGATCATCCTTTCTTCTGATGGTTTTTGCCTAAATCAGTTAGGGCTTACAACATAATATTTTTCTAATTCTACCATTTCTTTCACATTTATTGACTTGAATTCCTTTTTTGGAAATAGGTAGAAACACATTTTCTTTATTGTTCAAGTTATAGGAAAGCAGAATAAATTTTGAGTTCTTTTACTTTATTGCTCATTTTCAAGTAAAGAGTTGGTGTTCTGGTTCCCTGCAGTGCTGACAAGTTATTTTGGTTTTGTTATTTAGCAGTCTCATTTTTCTTTGATATCATTATGAACTTGTGGATTTTCATGTATTCTGTGTTTCAGTCACTTGTAGTCATTAGTCTTATGTTCTGATTGTCTCAAATTTTGCCAGTCCTTTTTTGTTTGTTTGGCTAGAGGGTTTTGTTTTGTTTTGTTTTGTTTTTTGAGATGAGGTAGTCTCTGAGAGTTTCCTTGTTTTCTACAAAAATTTTCAAACTCATCTTGTGCATTTTCTGACCTAGACCTAGATTAAACCATTTCTCCAAGTAGATGTGGTTTCTTTCATTCGAAGTGGTACCACACTTTAGGTGCTAGAGATGCTTATTTTTCCAGGCTTTTTGCTTCAGGGCCTTTTCAGTAGAGTGAGCTAGCTAGGAGATAATAATTTTTTGTGGGAAAAGAAATCCATATGTTTGTAATTGATGTTTCTGGTTCAGATTGGCTTTACATGGTTTTTACTTAATTTCTTTGATTTTATATCTCTTATCTCTGACATTGAAAATCATGCCATTATATTAGTACAGCTATTTGCTGGCTTTATTCTATTATATAGCTACAGATATACAAAATAATACCAATATTACTAACAATAGGACTTTCAAATGAGAATTTTTGAAACTTCTTTGCAGATTTTTGTCCTTAGAATAGTCCTCTGGGAGTGTAAAATAAAAAACTGTTTCATAAAATCACTTGGAAAAAAATATGTTTTCTCTATGGTACTGTGACCAGCTTGACATGTAGTAACTCTCATTCATTTCCGTTTGTTTTACATTTTCAGTGATTGCTTTTTGTTCAAATTTAATTTTTATTATTTAAAATAGTTGCATGTTTCCAAAACTGAAAATATGTAATAAAGTGCCTTTAGAACAGCTTTTGCTTCTATCTTTATTTTGTTTTGGTTTATTCACTCAAAGTTTTCTTTTTGAAGGTCTTATCAAGTACATGTTGTATGTTTATGTTTCCTGCCCTTTTCATATAAAAGATGCTTATGAAGTATGCTGTTGTGCTCCTTGCTTGTTTCACTTAACTCCAAGTATCTTGTGCACCATGTCACAATATAAAAGCTTCCTCATTCCTTTTAATGGCTCTATTTTATTCCATTATATGAATGTACCAGAATTTATTCAACCAGTTTGTCACTGTTGGATCACTTCTAAACTTTGTCTTTTATAAACAGTACCATAGCCTTTTTTTATTAGACATTTCACTTTTTATTAGTGTATCTTTTGGGGCTAGATCCTCAAAAGTAGGATTGCTGTGTCAAAATATACATGCAAATATAATTTCGCCAGATGTTGTCAGATTTTGCTTCTTGGGTGTTTTTTCTTTCCTTTCTCCATTTTCCTCCCCTGTCCAGTCCTGTCCTGTCCTTTCCTTATTTTCTTTATTTCTGCCAAGGTGACAACAAGAGTATATTGTCATATCTTTGGAATTTTCCCATTTTGGTTGTTGAGAAATGGCATCTTAATGATTGTTTTATTTTTAAGTTGTTTTTTCATGAGTGAGTGAGATTGTTCACCTTTTTGTATATTTAAGGGCATATTCACCCCTTTGTAAACTGCCTGAGATTTTTTTGGGTGGGTGAGGGAGTTTTTTCTATTGGGTCTTTTTCTTCACAGACTTTCTGTGATACAAGTTGGAAATTATGGTTTTGTTAGAGTGTTACTTGTTTTGGTACTTTACGTATTGTGCATTTTTTGTGATATAAAAGTTTAATGTAGTCAAATTTATTAACATTTCTTTAATTACTTTTGGATTTTGTGTCATAGTTAGAAACTTTTTTCCTTTTTTAAGTTATAATGGAATTTATCCATTTTCTTGGTACTTGTTTGATTTCTCTTTTGCATTCCTTAACTATTTGTAATTTGTTCCCATGTACAATACGATACATGGATCCAGTTTTATATTTGCTCTGGTTGTCCCAGCATCACTTATTCTGAAGTCCATCTTTTCCACACTGATTTGAGACTCACCTCAAGGTCTATTTCTGGACTTTTTCTAGGTCTGAACTGTTTCTGGACTTTTTCTTCCATTTATATCAAGGTGGTTTTTAAAATAGAGATTTTATAATTTTTAAAAGTACTTGGTAGGCTGGCCTTCCATATTTATAAGTCTTTTTTTTCCCTTGAATTGTCCTGGATTTCTTGCTTATTTTTCTCATAGGAATTGAAGACTTTTAAATTAGCTTGTTTAGTTCCAGGAAACAAATAAACAATAAGACCACTGTATTTATAGTTTATATTTTCTTAAATTTACAAATCAAAATTTTAATTTAATTTTCTAGAAAAAAATAAGCAAAAGGTTTTGTTAGTATTACAAGAGAAATTCTGTTTTGAAAAACAGGTTGTTTAATGACAGTTAGTGTAATTTGATTTTAAATTTGTCTCCATGTCCTTGATATCTATAATTTTATGTTGAAATTGATTATAGTTGATGCGTTTTGCAAAGTAGTTATTTTGGTTTGCTTAAGTATTTGCAGTGACACGAAAGTTATAAGTTAGTTTTTTGTACTGTCATGGGAATGAATATAGTTGTGATAAGTTGTTTTCATGTTCTTGACCCATGGAAGATCAGTGATCTAGTTAGTTGGATAGATGAACTACTGTTGAGATCAGCCAAGTCATCCTCTACTTCCAGGAATACCAAATAATGAATGTTGGGAAATGTTTTCTTTGTTAATTATTTCTTAATATATCAAGATATAAATTTGATCTTATGGGACTAAGTAATAAGTCTGGTTCCATTACTTAGTGAAAAGTAGTGCGCTCCCAGGACTCATTCTGTATTAGTGACCAAAAGTTATATTGCTGTGAATTGAACTTATTCTTGCAGTTTAATTAGGTCCAGTCAACTTTCTTAATTTAATTTAAAATGAGAGTTTCCATCTTTGTTAGCATTCACTGACTTTGAGAGCACTAAAACAGCCTGCCCAGTTCATAGTTCAATCTAGATAGTAGGAAGATAGGTTATAGTTTTACAACTGTGTTGATTTCTCTCATAGTTGGAATTGCATCAGGAATTTCAGATTCAGTTGGTCACTTAGCTACACCAAATAATTATGTTAATATTTAGACAGAGGCCAGTACCATTTTATTTAAGTCCTCATCTGTAAAATTCTTCGGATTGTAGTGGAAAATATAAAACTTTTAGGAGCAACTTCTGCTTTAAGCATTTTGCCAGTTTTTATAAGCCCAGTACACTATACTCACTTGGGATGCTTCCTTACTTTTCATGGTACAGTAGTCCTCCCTTATCCACTGGTTCACTTTCTGTGGTTACAGTTACACATGGTCAGTTGTAGTCTTAAAATATTAAATGGAAAATCCCATAAGTGAAAAATTCGTAACTTTTGAATTGAGCGACATTCTGAGTAGGGTAAGGGAGTTTCTCACCATCCAGCTGTGTCCTGCTTGGGATGTGGATTGTCCCTTTGCCCATCACCTACATGCTGTAGATGCACTCTAAATGTTAGTTACTTAACAGCCAGCTCATTAGTGTTTTTGTTCAAGTAATTCTTATTTTCTGTTATAATGGGCACAAAATGCCGGAGTAGTTATGCTGACATACTGTTATAATTGTTTTATTTTATCATTGGTCACTGTTACTCTCTTACTATACCTAATTTACAAATTAAACTTTATTCTAGATACATGTATATAGGAAAAAACATTGTATATGTATATGTACATGTATATAGGAAGAAATATTGTATATGTCATTTCAGACATACAGTGGGAGTCTTGGAATATATCCCCCACAGATAAGGAGGAACTACTGTATGCATTATGGTCAGAGGCTTTGAATGAGAAAAATTGAGTGTAATTCATTTTTCATGTACAACTGGTACTATTCATATACAATGCATAGGTACTATTACATTGGAAATTAAGTTTTTACCTACCTGTAATTTACTATAGTATTTGGCTAGAAATTGGATAATTCACTCTGTTACTTCTGTAGAAAGGACTATAGGTCACTGGATGGTCATATATTTAAACAAAGTAAAAAATACTGTCTAAATATGTATTGTCTATTGTACTATGCTAGATCCTTTTGTACATACTGTGTTATTTAGTTCTTGCTATGACATGAAGTTGGTATTATTATCTCAGTTTTTACAGATAAGATACCTAAGACTAAACACCAAACAAAAACATGCAGCTAATTTGTAAAAAAGAAACATGAATTAAACCTATTTTATGTTTGAGAGAAGTTGGATTGATACAAATAACTATGAACTTTTGTATATATTTTATAAAATTATGCACACGAGTATTTTTGTTTTCATATATGATGGCATATATATATAAATGCAAAATTTTTAAAGTGTGACATTCTAAGGAAGATGTTTATTACACAGTAAAAGGTTTAAAATCAGTGTTTAACCTTGTTATTTATGCTCCCACCATAAAAACAAAACTATTCATAGAAATATTTTCTATGATTATGGTAATATGGGGGAGCAGGGAGGGAAAGGGACAGAGAGAGGGAGGGAGGGAGAGACAGAGAGATAGAGACAGAGAGAGAGAAGATAAAGTTTGGGGATAATTGATATTAGAGCAAGAGAGAGGGTTACCAGGTTTGTAGATCAAGGAAGTACGCTAGTCATGATACATCTGGGCTTTATCAAGAACTTCAGCAGTGTCTTTCATCATATTCTTGTGTTTAAAGGATGGATCCAAAAGAATTAGATGAACTAGATACCACCTTATTAGTTTGTACTCAAAGGCGCTTGTTTAACAGATTAGTGCCAAGCTAGATAAATGTTATTTAGTAAACTAACATGAAAATGACTTGAATTCTAATTTTACTGGAAACTCTTGTGAACCAGCAATATTAGGTGGTTACCATTAATTTTAAGATGCATTAATTACGGGTAAGTATGTAAATTACTGTACTTGCTGCTAATCAGATCACATCTGGAGTTCTGTGATCAGTTCTGAGAACTGGTTTAGACTAGGAGGACAGACCATAAGTGTGTTCGGAAGAGAAGTGATCAAAATGGTGCGTTTGAAATTATGTCACAGGAAGGAACTAGAATTACAGTGTCATTCTGAAGAGATTCTAGATTTGCTTTAAATGCGTGGTTATCAGCTGGGACAGTTTTTCCCCCTGCAACTGTCTGGAAACATTTTTGTTATTGCACCTGAGGATGGACTGGTGTCTTTTGCATAGAGGCCAGGGGTCCTCTTTCTCAACATCCCATAATGCACAGGACAGCCCCCATAACAAAGAATGATCCAGCCCAAAATATCAGTAGTGTTGAGGTTGAGAAACTCTTTTCTTAGTCTAAGCAGGCTTAACTGTGACCCATAGTAAGAAGAAAAGTGTTATTTTACTTTGCAGCCCAGGGTATATGCAGGAATAATTGAAATTACAATTCCTTGAGACAGTACTTGCCCTGTTTTCATATCCCAGAGTGCATTGTACCTAGTAGAAGTCTTCTACCCTACTCTATTTAATTAATAAATGGACAAAATGATTGATAAACCAGAATTTGAATATAAATAATACCAGTGGGTAAAATTAAGCCCAATTGGTACAGCAGTATAAGATGGATTTTACTTTAAGTAAGAGGCAGTGTTTTCTAGCTAACAGGCTATACCAAGAAAGAAAATATTGCTTGGCTATATAGTGAGTTCCCGTCACTGGAGTTGTTTCAGGACTTTTTAACTTGAGGTCTATGAATAGAATTAATGAGATCTTTGAACTTGGATGAGAGTATGATTATATCTTTATTTTCTTTTTTTTGAGTTGGAGTCTCACCCTGTCGCCCAGACTGGAGTGCAGTGGCCGCTCCCGGCCACCGCAGCCTCGATCTGCTGGGCTCCGGCTATCCTTCCGCCTCAGCTTCCGAGTAGCCGGAATTACAGGCATGCGCTACCACGCCCGGCTGATTTTTTTATTTATTGTAGAGATGAGGTCTCGCCTGCCCAGGTGGGTCTCGAACCCGCGGGCTCAGGCAATCCACTCACCTCAGCCTCCCAAAGGCACGGGATTACAGGCTGAGCCACCAAGCCCGGCTATTTATTTTCAAGAAATACATTTTTATTAACTTCTAACTGAAATGTAGTATTTTCTTCACTGGGTGAGTTTATACTCGTATCTACTTCAAAATTAGAGTTGTACAAACCTACTCTAGATCACATACATTAACAAAGAAGCACTTCTATTACCACATCATGGTTTTAAAAAAATAGTTCAATAATTTTATTTTAATGTAGTCCTTTGTGTTTTGTTTTATGCATTTACATTTTTAAAATTTTGAGAACAAATTCATGGGCTTCACAAGATTTCCAAAGGTGCATGGCAAAAATCAGTTATAACCCTGGATTAGAGAGGTGGCTTTAGGGTTGCATCTGTGTATCTGCACATGCATACAAATATAGTTTTAAAATATTATGCTTTTGTTATAAACATTATCTTAAGTCACAAATGTATAATTGCTCTTTTGTCATGTGGGTTTAATGTGTTCTTTAATTGATCATCTTTCAAATATCCAGTCTGTGTATGTGTTATTCAAAAATAGTTAAGTTTTTAAACAGCATTATGGGGAAAACTTTCACTTTTTGATTCTCCCCCCACCTCCGGTGCTGACCAAGGGGTTGGGCAGGTTTCTAATTCCAGTGAAGTCTAGCAGCAGAGCACTGATTTAACGTGCTTTGAAAGTTGGCAGGGTTATGGCTCACAAATGTGTGGCTGCTGTGAGCAGACAATTGTTAAGTAGATAATGCTGGCAGTTATAACTGGGGCAATTTTGAAAGTATGTTGGCTTGTTGGTTTTCACAGCAGGCTGTGTTTTCTGGCAGGTTTTTATTTATAATGTTTAGATGTTGGGTACTGGGTGAATTTTTGTTGGAGTTCATAAAACGTGCATGCTTCTCTGCTTTGTTCGTTTTTTAGTCTAGGCAGAGTCTATGTAGAGGATGGAACTGTTTGCCATTTCAGAGATCCACTGAAGTCTGAGCAGGCACCATGGGGGGTGTGAGCCAGATTGTATTCTAGCATGAGTGGGAAGAATACCTGTATTCTAATGCCAGGCCCGTCGAGGTAGCTGATAGCTGCAAGTCACTGATGTTTTCTTTCTCTCATGCATCCATTTAACCATTTTTTTTTTCCTGAAACTCCTCTTCAACTTGTAAGATCAAAGAAAAATAATTAGTATCAAACTCCCTTTAGCAGATAAAGTGCCTGCTGCAGGAGGTGCATCAGATGTAGGCGACGTGGGCTCAGGTCAGGGGCCAGCTTACTGGCTGTTCCTTGGCCCTGCTGCTGGGCAGGCTCTTTCTTGGCAGCCAGTGCATTTTACCTCTTTGGACCTTCTATTTTTGCTCTTTAGTGGTGATGAAAATTGTACCTAACTCTTAGCTTTGGGAATTAAATGCATAACTCTTAGTACCTGGTACTAAGCCCTTAGTATATGTTAATTATAGTAATTATTATTTCTTGTTGGTTTGGTTACTACATACCCAATTTTCAGGCTTAGGTAATTTTGTCAGTTTTCTTAGGTTTGATAAGATTCTGTAGACTTATATAAACCAGCCATTGACCAGAATGTTTATCTGTTAATTCATTAAGGGGATAGTATGATAATGAATATACTGTATAACATCAAACTAAATAGTTATTTGTTAACACTTAGGTGGTGCAGATGAAATAAAATCAAAGTTGGTTTTTATAGGCTACTTTGATTTATGCTTGGTAAAACCTGGAAAAGCTGTTTCATAAAACATCAACAGGCATACTGTTACTTTTCTGCCACGAGGGCTACTGCTTGGCGAAGACACTTGCATCTACTTAGTCCCTTGGCTTTTTGTTTTTTTTTAAATCTCTTAACATTTTATACAAGGTCAGTAGCTAGACAACATTAGTAAAGATAAATTTGTGTTTGCAGCTTCCTTTTGCACAATAAAGCGTAGTAATTTAGATGTCAGGGATTTTCGTGAGGATGGTTAAGTTGATGGTCTCCCCCTTTCCTTGTTTCCTTTACCAGTTCACTGAGGATTCTTTGTGCTCTTGCTGGTGTCCCTGGGCATTCCCTCTCATCCTTGCCAGCCACTGGTGACGCTTCTGTTTTTCTGTTGATTCTCTAAAATTTGGTGGTTTGGAATTATTTGTTGACAATTCTTAGGGAAACTGATGCTTTCTTGTTTCTTAGGATCCTCTGGTATATCTATACGGTTTTATTCTTGTCACAAATAATGTAAAACCATTTAGTTAGCAAAATGACTACCATGGGATTAATTTGCTTTTTTGGCTTAACTTCTTCTATAAGGGTGAGTCTTTGGAGGAGCCCAGGAATAGTAATTGGAGTAATTTACTAATTAATTTGGGACTGTTAAGTGTAATATAAAGATGGTTTCAGGGTGGTAGTGGTGACAGTATCAGAATCCTGGGCTAAAAATGTGCTGCCTGTGATAAAAACTTAAATTTAAACAACTAAGTTTGCATAATAATTTTTGTTTTCTAAAGTGCTATTTTAGGAGTGTGTGGAAGAGGTAGTAGATAGAAGAGTGGAGACTGAAGTGGAAAGATTTTTGTATGATTCCAGAGTGGTGCAGCCAGTGGACTTGGGAGAAAGGGCATGGAGGAGAGCTGGGGAGAGTGCAGAGGTCAGGCCAGCGGTGTCAGATAAATTAACAAAGACACACAGGTTTATAGTGGAGGAGCATCTTTCACTTTTGGTTATAAAAGTTTTAACTAGCGTAGCATTGGAGACATTTGAAAAGGCTATTCATTTGGCTCTGCTTATTTCTGGATTCAGACCAGATGAAGAGGCTGTTGACATAATTTCTGAATGACTGGAGTAAAACTCCTACTCATAGAGCTCCCATTTTGCTGACTCCTTAAGCTTTCTCAGGTCTTACCCCCAAAACCTCCTTTACTCCAGAATCTATGGTTCAGTGTCATTTTTAAACACACATACTCATTTATTTCGTAGTTTTCACTTGCACAGTGGGGAGCAGCACAGTCTGGCAAGCACAGTAAAGCTTCAGGGCTAGAGATGTGCCTTACTGTCCCATTTTTTGCTTCACTTTTCCTGTGGTTTATACAGTTGTTACCCCATTCTAATACAGGTTGAATATCTCTAACCCAAACATCTGAAGTATGAAATGTTCCAAAATTGTAAACTTCTTGAGTGCCAGCATGATCCTCAAAGGAAATGCTTACTGGAGCATTTTGGATGTCAGATTTTCAGATCAGGATGCCAAATTATTTTCCAAAATCTGAAAATACTTGAAATCCAAAACATATCTGGTCCCAAGCATTTCAGATAAGGGATACTGTATCCCATTTCCCTATGATTCTTCAGATAAATATTTTTTAGTTAATAAATATTAGTAAAGAAGAGGCTAGGGGATTGGGGAAAAGTAAAGAAAGGCTTAAGTGTGACGGACTTTGAGCGCCACAGAAATGATTTGACTTGTGAGAGAATGAAAGCCATTGCAAAGTAGAAAGCTAAGGAATGATGTGTTTAAACATGATTTCAATTGGATTTTGGATTTATTTTGATGGATTAGATGTGGAAGGTGAGAGAAGAATTGAGGATGATTCCATTGGTACAGCGGAATATTTACCCTTGCTTGAGGCAGTGAAAGTGATCTGTGAGTTAGAAGTAGTCTTTGGAATTTTGTTGGAAGTTGTGCTTTTTCCAGGTTCAAGAAAATAATGAGAAAGGGCATCCCACAGTTGTGGACTCCAGCCTACCTTGCATTGCAATAGGGAATATGTATGACTAGAATTCCATTGTGCTTTTTTCTGGGAGTAAGATTTTTAGATGGATTAAATTACATTCATTAATTTTTGGGCAAGTAGCTCATATTGAAAATATTACAGTTATATATTTTGCAAAAATTAAGTATTCATTTATTCACATTTATGGTAGAATTTGGATTGGTATTTCCCTCTTGCTTTTAAAAAGAAGTCTGCTCATATAGACCTTAGAATCACAGAGCCAGAAGGGACCTCAGGGGGCAGTATAGGCATGGGCTTTGGAGTCCAGTGGATCTGGGATTTAATTCTGAATCTGCCACATCCCAGCTTGATCATGGCACTCACACTGTATGAGTTTGGGTGGCCAGATCCTGAAATAGGGTTTTAATAATAATATCTGTTTAACTGCATTGTTGTACATATTGCATGTCATGGTGTGCCTTGATGTATGTCAGCTGTAGATAACATCAGCTACTCTATAGCCATTATTTCACACGTTAGACAAGTCAGTCTAAGAGAAATTGTGAATAATCCGTTCAAACTTACAAACTAAACTTGAAGATCAAAAATTCCCTCTTAGTTTATCTCAGATGTTTATGGTAAAGAAACATTTTCAAAAAAGTGATGAATAGGCTTTTTCCTTTATTATGTTATAAAAAGCAAATCCTTCGGAGTGTTGTTTTTCCAAAAATGTATCATTTTGTTTTCTTTTAGGATTTGGAGTTCCATGGAGTGATGAGATTTTATTTTCAAGATAAAGCTGCTGGAAACTTTGCAACCAAGTGTATTCGAGTCTCTAGTACTGCTACCACTCAAGATGTAATAGAAACACTCGCAGAGAAATTTCGACCTGACATGCGAATGCTGTCTTCTCCCAAGTATTCACTCTATGAAGTGCATGTCAGTGGAGGTTAGTGCATACAGGCCGGGTTGGTAGAGGTGTGACCTGACCTGTTAATAGCTTGTCCAGGGGCATTCTAAACATGTGTACTTCTCATCTTCCTCTTTTTGTTTCGTAGAGGATAGGGGAGTAGTTGACAGGCTGGTAAAACTTTATGTCTGGGAAGTGCTCTTATTAATCCCTGGCACATTATTTGTTAGAAGTTAGAATTAATACATTAATTTTACATGTGCATATTTCTCCAGTCAAGTAGCATGACATTCATCCAATATAACTGGGTGTCACATACATTGATTATATAGTATGCTACCTGCTTCTTGAGATAATATCATAAGTACTTTTGACCCAGTTAAATATCGTATGGGCATGAGTCATCAGTCTTGCTGGAATAGTTTTGTATTCTGAAACTACATTTTCATTATTGTTTGGGAATAATTAGGGCATCTTAAGGAAACCTCTTTAGGTATTTAGTAATTTCTTCTTGTATTAACATTAGCTTTGTTTCTGAAAACAATTTAGATAGCTACATCAAATGACAACTTAAGTTTCACTAATTTAGAAAAGTAGAAAATAAGTTTATAACATTTTTGGGAGTGCTTTGGGAAATGTTGAGTAACCTGTAAAAAAAAATTACAAATTACAATTAGTACAGCTTAATTGATAATGTTTTTTATAAGTTGTACTTTTTGATCTACTATAAATTTTACAATAAGAACGACTCAGTAATTTTGATTTGTAGCAGAACTTCAAACTTATTGTTCTATCCCTAATTTGTTATTCTGGTTTTCATTTCTCATCTTTTCAGTTGATAAAATATTTTAAAATTATGTCTATATTGTGTTAGCATTACTATTTATCTTTGAAATTCTTTCTGGCGACTCTTGATTCCTTTATTTAACACTTCTTTGGCTGTAGCTCCTATTTTTACCAGCTAATTTTAGCGTATCCTGTATTTAACTACTTATAAAATCTTTGTCAACATGATTGGCAATAGTAACAGCAATATCATTATCATCCTCATGGTGTCATTGTTTTTTGTTATAGGGATAGGAAACTATTGCTCTTTTAAAATTTAAAATTTTGGCATGGCATCGAAAGTGCTTTATCAAATTAGTAATTCTCTTCCCCTGCATGAGGCTGTAATTAAGATACCTTATACCTTAATTATACTTTTCCTCCTACCTATATTTATGACAGAAACAACCCATCCTTCAAGTCCTGGCCTGGTCTATGTTCTCTGTATCATTTCATTGGGTAACCTAACTCCAAAGTGATCCTTCATCTGTACTACCTCACATAGTGTTTTTATTGTTATAGATTATTACTAATATAACAGAATCCTATTATCCAAAGATACGTAATACCTGTAAATGGCCCCTTAAAAATAAACACATTTAAAACTTGGATTAGGACTGAACATGGTGGTGTGCACCTGTAGTCCCAGCTACTCAGGAGGCTGAGAGGGGAGGATCGCTTAAGCTCAAGTTTGAGGACCAGCTTGGGTAACAGAGAAAGACCCTGTCTCTTTAAAAACAAAACCCAAAAAAACTGAAATCAAATTTTATAGTACATTGTGACAAAAAGGTTTAGTAGCCACCTTTGAAAAGTGAAGTCTGTCTCATATGTAGCAGTTATAGTTTCAAGTATGGACTAACAATACAAAGAATTCGAGCTGTCTTCCTTGACATGCATGTGACTGTGGGCTTGATCATGAGGAGCAGTGTGGTTCTAGACTTGAACCAGTATTCCTCAGAACTTCTTCCAATCTTGGGAAGTCAGATCGTTTTCCTACAAGGAGCTTGTGTTATTATTCACCCTTGTCCATTGTGTCTTGAGGTATTAATTGATCTAACTGCCTGTTCTCATTTATTGCTGTCTGAGTTTATGCTTGGGGCAGTTTTTTATTATTCATCCTTGTCCATTGTGTCTTGAGGTATTAATTGATCTGAGTGCCTGTTCCTCATTTATTGCTGTCTGAGTTTATGCTTGGGGCAATTTTTAATATTACTTTCATCAGCATTGAACAGTCTTGACCTCTTCTGCAAGGTGTAGCATTTCACTTTGCAGTTAGTATGCCTGGTAGGCCCTGTCATACGCATTCTGACTGGGATGATGGTGACTGACAGGATGCTGGGCAGTGGGCAGGGCTGGGCAGTGGGGAGTAATGTTTGAGTAGTAAATCAATTTCATAAGTGTTGAGTTTGTTATTAAATATTTTCATTTTATGAAAATTTTATTTTTTTACTCAACCCTGAAAATACTGGTTATATATTACTGATATTCAGGTTATGAAGTACTCCTGTACACATATTTCTGAAATAGGCATTCCTGAAAAAGCTCACATTCTGCCAAATTTTACACTAACAGGTAGAGACTTTCAGGAAAATAAAGATATGGATAGGTCACTCAAAACCTGTTTAAGTTTGTAACAGTTCCTCAACAAAAGTCAAAAAAGTATGAGCCTAGTGCATGAATTTCTCCAAGGGCTGAGGAGGAGTCCTGGAGAATGGGGCCTGACTTGTGTGTGGAGCTTGTGACATCAACTCTGTAGCTAGCTCCTATTTCCTTAATTTTCTTCACCCTGGAAACAATTTTCTTGGCCAGTAGGAGCAGGTCCATTGTTCAGAGCCTTTGTCTCTCCATAGCCTCCAGTCAACTGTAGGCCTCTGGTACGTGGTCAGGCTGTGCGAGGCTGTCAGGGAGACCCTCAGCAGGGTGTGGTGGACCTGATCAGTGTGCCTGGGAGATTCGTTAGGTTTCTAATAAAGAAAGAAGTGATGTACCACACATGCACTTTACATAAGAAACAGTGATGGTAGCTTCATGGAGGTGAAACTTGAAGTTGGCAAGTCTTGGAGAGAAGGGTTAGATGCACAGAGATAGGAAGAAGAGTTCAGTAGTCACCTGTAAGACTGATTGATGGTGGGCTGTTGCTATTGATTAGTAGAGTATGACTTTAATGTGAGGAGAAAAATTTCATGACTCAGTAGTACATTATTCCCCTTGTTTTCTAGTTGAGTGTGGGATAATTTGATTTACAGAAATCAAATTACTAGTTTGCTTATAACAAAACCAAGGATACTTTTTTGCTTAGTTCATGTTTTTTCTCCTGTTTTCACAGTTAGCTCCAAATGTGAGAATTGCCCTGTTTAGTGGTAGTGTACATACTGTAGCAACAAAATATTGAATTAATTTAAACTATGATTTAGCATTTTGAACATTACAGTGTTGTCAACAGATACTTGTGGTAATAAAGTCTGTCTGTAAAATTAAATGTATATAAAAATGCTATATTAGTGCCATTAAATAAACATAGCTTATTCTTTTTTTCTCTTTTTCCCCTATTTCATGTTTTGAAGAAGAAAGAAGATTGGATATAGATGAGAAACCTCTAGTTGTGCAGTTGAATTGGAACAAAGATGATCGGGAGGGCAGATTTGTTCTTAAGAATGAGAATGATGCCATGCCTCCCAAGGTAGGAGCCCTGGATATCTTGTGCTGATCTTGGTCCAGGGCCAGATCTGATGGATAAACAGGAGATTGATATTTTATTACAGAAGTGTCTTCTTTTTTTTGCTTCTCTTCCTAAACTCTTTTACCCTCCTTCCAGAAAATAATGTCAAGGTAGCCCTTTTCTCTCTGCTGTATCCTTTTGTTTCACTGAATAATTCCAGATACGTACTGTTTCTCACTTTTTAAAAGAAGAGTTATGTATGCTTTTGTTAGTGAGAGATTTAATGATCAAGTGAATAAAATCAGAATTGTTTTAATAGGAATCAAAAGGGAAAATAAAACTTTAATAACATTTATGTGTGAACTTCTAGATATAACTTAGTAAGGCACATTTAAAACCTTTTTGTATTATATGTGCACAGTTAGAAGTTAGTAAACATGCTTGAATGATATTCTTTCATGATTTTAAAACTCTCGGGTAGTAGGAATGGAATCCTCTGCTACTATTCTTTTTTTGTGGAATACTATGATATGTTGATACAATTTGAAAATAACTGTATAGTTCTATGCTAAATTAAGTAGCATCTTGCACAAGAATTCATTATTGACAAGTGGTAGCAAATGCAAAGTTAAGACCATTTTGAGAAAAATCTTACATTTAAGTTTTTCCCCAAGAGATTGGGAAAAGACTGCCATTAATCACTTTGAGCAGCAGAAAGTTTTCATTTTGAGTGATACCAGAGTTCCATGTTGAAGAGTCCTGGATGTATGTGTAGCATGTGTTCTTGACCTTACTTGTAGTAGTGGCTTGTTGCGTTTGCAGCAGATACATGTGGGTTAAGATGGATGTCCGTTACTTGCTCTCCATGTGTCACGGTCATTGTGCACCACAGTCTCAGGTGTGGACCACAGACTTCATTGGCATGTGTTAGAACTCTTCTTAGTACCAGTATAATGCTATAAGTATCTGAAGTATCTGTGAATGGCAGTGGAAACGTTCTTAGCTTATAAAGCAGGAGGCAGTTTTCCTTTCCTTTTACAATAGCCACTTTTTTTCTATTATATGTAAAAATAATTTACGTGACATCTGCTAGCAGGCTGGGATTGTAGGTTAAAATACAAATTAAGAATAAGTAAGCAAATAAACAAGATGTGGAAACAAAATTAGAATTTTTTGCACAAACACAATACTTGTGACTGCTTCATAAAAACCAATTTATTATGACTACACTTAACATTTCCTTTGAAGTCAAAGAAAAATTTCTATAAAGTAGATACTGAATAGATAATGATTTAAGCTATTTTCATAATTTTCTTAGGTTCCATTTATTCAAGTTACTTTATGTAATTTATTTGGAGTTTTTATTTATTTAAAATCAGATTTCATGATTTTCACCCCAGCTTTCTTACTGGCTTCGGTTCTTTTGTTTTGCTTGCTTGTTAGTTTTAAAATGAGGTAAAATGTATATATGGTGAAATGCACAGATCTTAAGAGTACAGTTCAATAAGTTTTGGTAAATGCACCCATGTAACTGTTAGCCCAGTCAAGATAAAGAGCACTTTCATTACTCTAGACCTTCCCTTGTTCCAGTAGCTGTGTTTTAGCTGCAACGTATGAAGTGAAGTTAGCTAAGCCGTAGGTAGCTGAATGTGATCTCTGTAGTGGTCGACATGGTGATAATGTTACTTTTATCAGAAGGCTCAAAGTAATGGACCTGAAAAGCAGGAAAAAGAAGGTGTTATCCAGAACTTCAAGAGAACTCTCTCAAAGAAAGAAAAGAAGGAAAAAAAGAAGAGAGAAAAAGAAGCCATGCGGCAGGCTTCTGATAAAGATGATAGACCTTTCCAAGGAGAGGACATGTAAGTTAATTTTGGAAGTATTCCTATTTCTTTGTGCTCCAAACCAGATGTTCTTATTACAGCATACTTGTTAAATTATCAGGTAAATTATGAAAAGAATGCTTATCAGTCAGTAAGTGAATTTGGGTGTTCTTCCAGTTCTTGTGTGGAGGCTCTTACCTAAGCAGGCTTCGTTGCTGACAGTATCTGTCTTGCTGTGCTTGGGAAGACTCTTTGCACCCACAGTCTTGCTTGTTTTTCCTCTTCATCTTCAGCAAACGTTCCCTCTCACTTCTGCGGTTGTGGTTTCTTAATTCCTCAGGTATACTTAGCACCTCACTAGTGGTTGGCAAGGCTGGGGGAAAGCAGATTTTCCCTTTTACGGTCACATTGCCCTCTGGTTGCCTCCAACCCCACTCCTTATTCTTTAATCTGTCACACCAGCCCCATTGTAGGTGGACTTACCTTTTTGAAGGTATTTGAGGTTCTGACACAGCTGAGGGAGTAAGGTACTCAACTGCCTTTTCATTAGAGTAGAAAGAGACATTGGGAGAAACTGGACGTTTCCTTGAATGTGGCATTTCCAGTTCCTAGTTCACCCTCAGAGACTTTCAATTGTTTATTTGGCTATCATCTGCTTTTTTTTTTTTTTTTTTTAAGTTGAAGTCTCACTCTACCACCCAGCAGGTTGGAGTGCAGTGGCATGCTCACAGCCACCGCATCCTCGACCTGCTGGGCTTGGGTGATTCTTCTACCTCAGCCTTCTCGGTAGCTGGAACTTCAGGAATGTGCTACCACGCCCATCAAATGTTTTGATTTATTATAGAGCAAGATCTTGCTATGTTGCCTTGGCTGGTCTTGAACCTGTGGGCTCAGCCAGTCCTCTTGCTTCTGCTTCCCAAAGTGCTGGGATTACAGCATGAGCCACTGCGCCCAGCCCATCTGCTTATTCTTAAGCAGCTTACTGTTGCCTTGGTATTGACTGCATAATATTCTGTGTGTCACTTTTTTGTTGCTGAAGTAATACACATTTGTTGTAGAAAGTCACAATATATAGATTTGCCAGAAAGGGTAAAGAACTCATTTGACATCACATGAACCCAAAGAGGACCATAATCTAGTTTGTTGTTCTGTACCAATGTATACATTTCATAAAACTTGTATAGAGAGGTGTTAAAAATATAACTACAGGCTTTTAGACTAGAACTTTTCACTTGATAGGTTTCCACTTAAATGTGAATATATGGGCCCAGACATGGTGGCTCATGCTTGTAATCTCAGTGCTTTGGGAGGTCAGTGTGGGAGGATTGCTTGAAGTTAGGAGTTCAAACTAGCCTGGGCAATGAATGAGATCCCCATCTCTACCAAAAAAAAAAGTTATTTATATTTGACAAAAGCATTTGCTAATGATTGTATAATAGTCTATCATATAGTTCTTCTATAATTTATGTAACTGGTCTCTTTTTGGTATATTTATAAGCTTTTTATTTTTTTTAATATTATAAATGCTCCGTTGTGAATTTTTGTTCCATGACTTCAGGGATTCATCTGATTATTTTTTCAGGGTGCATTCTAGAAGAATATCTAGGTGACAGGGTTTGGATGCTATCATGTGTTCTGAGCCCATTGACAGACTGCCCTTACTCTTGTGCAACCCATGAGACCTCTCATTTCCTTACCTGCAACTCTTGGAGGTTAAGGAATAGTATATTATCTCCATAGTGTGTAATGCTATCTATAAATTTAATTTGTTTTTTTTTTCACTAATAGGCAACATTTTTCCACATGTTCTTTAGCCATTTATATTCTTCTGTTGCAGTGGCCTCTCCAAGACTTTTTCCAATTTATTACTTGTTTTTAAGTTTTGTGTATTGGTCTATTAACTGTTTGTCAGTGAATAATGTGTACTTTAGAGTGGAATTTGAGCCCATCAAAGTGGGTTTAGATATTAACCTACTAGACAGTGTTGCCTATGTAATCACTTGAGTCTAATATTGCATAATAAGGCTCTATTTAATGCAGTTATACAAGAGAAAAAACTTGCTAAGATATATTGCTCATATTGAAAAATATCAAAGAAAAGGAAAGTTTAAAACTTAGCCTTTGTGGCTTGTTCTGTTTATCACTCTATTTATGGGATGATTAATTATTTGATTTAGAAAACAAACTACTTAAAATGAGTTTAGTTGTTCAACTTGATTGATTAGAAGCTGGATTAATTTTAATTGTTTTTTATGATTAAAAGTTACATCATTAATGTATATCAGTTTAGTCAGGTGTATCCATTTTTCCATCTTAATATTATTTTCAGCTTATTCTGTATTTTTGACTTCTTCACAGAAAATACTAGACCAATTTCTTTTTGAAAATTCAACTTCAAGAAAATGAATGTTGGTAAATCTTTCAGTGTTAAAAAAGTCATTCCATGTAATTAATTTGGGCTCTTCAAAATTTGCTATAATTTTAAGACAGGATTTTACTAAATTAAAGTACATTTAATTCTATATTTCTTTCTTGTAGTCGGAATGTTATGGTATAATATCACTCATTTGGTCTGTTTAGGATAACACTGGTGGAAGTTACTGAAATGTATAATAGATACTTTTTTTTAGCTTTATTTATGAATAAAGTCACTATAAACTGTTAAAGATTTCTGCTTAGGTCAGTATATTAGTTTATCTTGAGAAAAACTATATTCTTTATCACATAGTAATTAATTAACACATGGTAAATAGTACATAATAGACTTACTAGGGTATACAGATATAATCAAATAGCATCTGCCATTTTGATTTTTTTATGATTCTAGTATATCTTTTTTTTTTTGAGTCTGAGTCTCACTCCAATGCCCAGACTGGAGTGCAGTGGCATGCTCATGGCCACCCCAGCATCCACCTGCTGAACTCCAGCAATTCAAGTAGCTTCCCATCTAGCTGGAACTACAGGTGCACGCTACCATGCCCAGCTAATTTTTTATTTATTATAGAGACGAGATCTCACCAAGATGCCCAGGCTGGTCTCAAACTCTCAGACTCAGGTAATCCTCTTGCCTTGGCCTCCCAAAGTGCTGGGATTATGGGCTGAGCCACTGCGCCTGGCTAGTATATCTATTTCTAATAAGAAAAAAATGCCTAAAACATTGTTGGTGTTGTTTTTTGTTCTTAAAGTGAAAATTCTCGACTGGCTGCTGAGGTTTACAAAGACATGCCTGAAACCAGCTTCACTCGAACAATTTCTAATCCTGAGGTGGTTATGAAACGACGGAGGCAACAAAAATTAGAAAAGAGAATGCAGGAATTCCGGAGCTCTGATGGGAGGCCTGATTCAGGTGCAAACGTGGAATGGCTTTTCTTGCTATACCTGTTATAAGGAGCATTATTTAATTATACTTTTAATATGTATATGAGGTCTTCCTTAAGAGGTTACATGGATGATGTAATCTCTTCATAACAAATATGTACTATATGTGTCTGGTACACAATCAGTTTGCCTTATTTAGAAGACTGCTGTTCACAGAGGGATATACTTAGTTTCCTACCTTTCTCCAATACAGTTCTTTTTATTTTAATTCTGTAAAATTTCAGATATATAAGAGAAGAGCGAGAAAGATATAATGAACCCCCAGGTACCTGTCTTTGAGATTTAATAATTAACAACTCATTGTTCTTCTCTAGTCCAACATGTATCACCACGTTTCCAAACTGCTATTGTGAAACAAATGCCAAAGTTCTCATTATTTCAACTATCAATATTTTGGTATCTTTTCCTAAAAGATAAGAAGTCTTTTAAAAACAAATCAGAACATAACCACAGTACCATTACCACATATAAATTAATTGACAATAATTTCTTAATATTATGAAATACCTAGCCATTGTTTAAATCTTTCTGATTGCTTTAGTTCTTTTATTGAAGAAAGGATCCAAATGAGCCTTACACATAACAATGCATGGCCACTTAATTCTGCCCCATTAACAGAAATTGCTGAGGATTCCATTTCTTCTGAGCATATTTCAGTGTTCCTGACAGTCACTACCTAAGATGGAAGTTGGCCCACCCTAGCATTCCATGTTTATTTTGACCCTTACCACCCTATAGCTGAGTCTTTATTATATATTTTACAGGACTTGATGTGTTGGTGATTTAAAAAATGTAGGTTCCATAAATATTCTAATAGATTACATTTGAGACACAAATGATTGGGTGTCATACACACACACACACACCCACACACACACACACACACACACCCCCACACACCCCCCCCCCCCCCACACACACACACACACTGTATTGTTCTGTCAAGGATTTGAAATAGTTTATAAATATATTCGCCAAATGAAAGAAGCAGAAAACAGTAAAGAAAGGGAGAGAAAACATGAAGGTGAAAAAAGGTAGTAAAAAGTTCAAAAAGGACAAGAGAAATGTCCAGAAATATCTACATGTGCTAACCACATACCAGACCTGAAAGCACTTTGTATGCCATAGGAAGGAGTTTGACATTACTACTGAAATTAACTTCTGAAGATGAATCCCTGGTTCCCTCAAGGAATGTTAAAGTATGGGCTTACGGGTAGTGAGTCACGATAAAGAAAGCTAGCTTAGAGTATCAATTTTTATAAGTCACCTAAAAATTTTTTAGTGATGATATACGTTTCAATGTTGATTAAAATGCAACAGTATGTATATTTTTAAGATAAAATAGGAAGTTTTTTGCATGTCATTTAGCCTATGCCCCCAGATACTCATATTTATTTTTCACTGCCATTGGAGATGCTTTGATGGAAAAATGTGATATACTTTGTTAATAAGCTGCTGAAGAGTTGTAAGCTGGGGATTTAGAAAGCTTTCAATTTAGCCTAAGCTCTATATCTGGAGAGGTAAGTTACTGTGAAAGCAGAGTGAAAGATGGATTTGAGGGAATTCTGATTAGAAACAGTCATGCCCATTATAAATATCGCATTGCCCATGTGATGGAAAGAGGCCTCTGATCTCTGTAATTGACAGTGGGGCTAACAAGAGAGAAAGGATGGAAGGAATATTTAAGATAGAAGTATCAGGAACTGGTAACAGACTAGATTTTATTGAGATGGGGAGGCAATCAGGATGACAACCCAGTTTTTAATTGAATAGGTGATAGATTTGCTTATATGTGTCATTTGAAGTGAGGACAGAGTATGAGATTATGCTAGACTAGTGACTGAGTGACTCTGAACTAGAGCAGTGCTCAGCAGTGTCAGATGGAGGTGTGGTTTGGGAGTGAACAGTGTGGTTGGGAGGTCTCATCACTAGGTGTGGATGAGATTTGTTGGGTAGAAAGTCTGCAGAGAATACAGAAACTTCAGGGAAAGCCATTGTTAAGAGGAGTTAGCAAAGAAAGCAGGAAAGACTCCACAAAGAATTAGAAGGAGAAATAACAGAATGTCATAAGTAGAACTTGTCTATTAAAAGGGTGACTGGAGGCAAAAGGAACATTTTTTATTTTATATATTCACAGGAGACTCTAAGAACTAAATATTGTTAGCAGAATGGCTATTGGTTAATACTAAGGAAGTCAAAAGTATTAAGTTGCAGGTTTTTAAAAAAAATAACTTAAATGATAACTTAACAGCTCAATAATAATAAATAACTTGCTCAGAAAAAAATAAATATCCTTATAACCTTGTGTAGCTATTAGCTTACTATCAGGTTGAATCTTTAATGTGGGTTGGAGCCATGGGCACGTGTGGGTATCACTTCTCTAAGAGTGACAACTGTCTGTCATTTTTTCGTCTCTTCACCCCGAGGATTGGTTCCTCAAACTCTGATGACAGAACTTACATATCCTCCTTAACTGTGCCTTCTAAACTCACTTCACAACTGGTTAGGCATCATAACTCCCAACAAGCTTTGCCCTGGACTTCCCATTTTTGGCACTCAGGTGTATTCACTTTGTGATGTCTTTAAAATGTAGTTGACCCCACAATGCCCAGCTAATTGATTTGTGGGACGTATATTCTTTTACCAGTTATTGTTGTGGTTTTTGTCACTGAGAAATTCATTAATAAAATTGTAGGAATATTTAGGAATTTGATCCTTCTTCTACCTTGTTTCTTAGTGCACAGTCTTGGGAACATCAGGGTCCTGTGAAGTGGACCTGGGGTTAGGGCTCAGTTTGAACCTGGGACCCTTTGTGTACAAACCGAGAGCCTCATTTCTTTGTCTTCAAAATGGGGTAATAATCTATATCTTCATTTTGACTTAGATATATCTATACAAGTAGATTTTAGTCCATAATAGGGTCTTAAAATGTTAGCTTCTCTCTTTCCTTCCTTAGTAAGTCAACAATACCATGGTTTTATACTTATAAACTAAAAGCTTTCACATTAGACTGTATCCGTTTATTGCTTTTTTGTATATCAGAATGTCTTAGCCCACACTATTCTAAAACCAAATCATAGTTTTAGGCAGATGTTCTAAGACGTTCAAATGGATAGTAATAGTAATTTTGCTCAGTAGCTAAATTCGTTTGGCTGCATGGATATGAATTTTATAGCTGCCTCATCTCAATGTGTCCTTTTAAAAGTACCTCTCAAAATTATGTTATCTGTAGGAACCTGCTGATTTTTAAAAAGTGACTGGTAAATCCTGACCTTAAATTTTTGAGACTAAATAGTGGTCTACATGCTCTGTGGTCTACAAGTTTGGGATCACAAGTACTTGTCTATTTAACAGATGTAAACAATTTTTTAAAAGAAAAATTAGACACCTGCCCTTTTGCTTTTTTGGGGGGTAGGGAGCATCTAGGTAAGGAGACAAGTTCATCTCTTCAACTTTTAAAATAGAAACTCTATTTTGCTCCATAGTTGTGTTACATATAGATGTTACCTCAGTCTACAAAATTGTTTACTCAGCCAGTTGTACATATGCTTTATAAAGTATTTTAAATCTGTATTTGGAAGTGGAGTATAATTATATAAGGAGGAGGTGCATTTTAGTGTGGTGGAATACACATGTAACATGGGCTTCATTACTGTTGCTGATGTCCCCACCTTCACCCAAAAGCCAGGCACCTCTTTATAATGTGTGAGTGGCCTTTTGCCCACCTCTCCACACACATACACATGCTGGCATGTGTGCATACACACTCATACACAGAGAACTTAAAACCTTCCAGTGACTCTCATTTCAGCTACAATAAAGTTCAAACTCATGATCTGATTATGGTCTGGGAAGTCTGGTCTCAGCCAGTCCCTGCCTTTGCCTTTCTCTTTTCCCCTCACTCTGTTTGCACTGACCGGTGAACCAAGCCATGCTCACATCAGCCCTGGACCACCTTAGCACTTGCTGGTCCTGTGTGAGAAGGCTTTTCCTTCAGAGTTTCAGGTGCTGCCTCTGTCTGATCATTCAGGTTTCACTTCCAATGCTGATTCTTCAGAGAGGTCTTGTCCAGTCACCCAAGCTCAAGAAGCTCTTGGTCATTTTCTTTTTTAAACCATACTTACATTTTTCACACTGTATATCACTGTTGTAAATTATGTACTTGTTTTCTCGTTGCTCTTCTCCCCTTCTCATATCCCACCTCCCAACTAGAGAATGTCAGGCTATTTGAAGGCAAGAACATTATCTGCCCTGTTGATTGCTATGTCCTCAGCACTGGAGCTGTGTGCGTTTGCACATGGTCAAGATATACTGAAACTTGGACCTGCCCAGCAGGTCCACATTCTAATACTCATATGGACTCACTGACTTCTTAAAAGACCTTTATTTTACTTGTGTTATAGTTATTGTTTTTTATTTTTTAAATATTTATTTATTATAGAGTTGTGAGGTACAAGTGAGGATTAACTACATAAGTAGGCTGCATGCAGGTGAAGTTTGGGTTTCTAACAGGCCTTCCCTCCCCCGGGAAGTGGATCAGGTACCCATTGTGCTGTCATGTACCCTCCACCTTGCTCCCTCCCTTACTCCCCTATCAGTGCCCAATGACTGCCGATCCCACCATTGTGCTAACGTGGCCAGTGTTCAGGGCCCACTTATGAGTGAGATCGTGCTGTATTCAGGTACGTTGTAATTATTTTTCTAATGTGAGCTGAGTTATGAAAATAAAATTTGTGCCAGACTTGTTGAAAAGAGAATTTAGCCAGAATAACTGCATGGACATTAAAAATAGTGAAGGAGTCGTGGAGATTTATAACTTGATTCAAGAAATCTACTTTGACTTTCTGGTGGGTGGGGTAGGGACCAAAACAGAACTCATCTGGCAGGGAGAGGAGTGAACAGTTGGGGGATGACACCCCCATGAGCCCGCCGACCCACTCAGCCTTCTCTCATCTAGCTTTTTAAATTTACAGGCAAAAAAATTGAGGGTTAAAGACATTAGAGTGCTTGCCCAAGGCCACACTGTAGTCATGGGAATGTGGAGCCTTTTTAAATTTCTTCTCTCAGTATCTTTTCATCTAGATTTAAGATTTCAGAGTTTATTAATCTTGGACCATAAGTAGAAAGTAGATTATGCCACCCAAAGTGGCAATAATATAACTTATGTGTAGGTTTGCATTAAAAAGAAACAAAAACCAAAAACCTTGGGATATCCAAATTGCTCTGCTGTAGCTGATTTTATTTTCCAGATGAGCTCACAGCTAGAAACTGCATCAAACGGCATCGTTTGTAGTACTTAGAAGTCAAAATAGACCCTGCTCTGGGGGCAGATTTCTCATGGAAATTTTTGGCCTCAGTTACCTGAGATCTCCTGGTTCCTAGTCTACTTTTAAAAAATGATTTATTTGATGGGGTTAATACTTCACTTTATCTGAGTTTTTAATTTAAGTTTCAGATTGATGTTCAGGAAGTAGAAAGGAAGGATGGGGGATATAGGTCTACAACAGTATCTAGAATAGGAAAGGGGAAAGCAGTAGAACAGTACTACAGCGAAGCTTGGAGTGTATTCCAATTCCACCCTTTACTATGGTGGACATTGGTTCATTATCAGAACTCCTTTGGCATGAAGAGAGGACAGAGGCAGTCTTCGCCATACTGAGTTATTCATAGTTTCAAAGTGTCCCTAGATCAACCAGTTACTGCTACTGTATGTCATATAACAGGAGGTGAAATAGAGTTATTGGGCAGATTCTGTCTCTGTGCTCATTGCAGCTAGAACTCAGGCGCTCTTTCCTTAAGTGATGATAAATATTAGCTATCTCTTATTGGCGTAAAATTATACTCAAAGATGTCAAAATGTTTTTTCAGGTGGAACATTGAGAATTTATGCAGACAGTTTAAAACCAAATATTCCCTACAAGACAATCCTGCTGTCTACTACAGATCCTGCAGACTTTGCTGTGGCTGAAGCTTTAGAGAAGTATGGTCTGGAAAAAGAAAATCCTAAGGATTACTGCATTGCCCGGGTAGGTAACTTCATCAAATCTTATTGGTATGACACTTGCTAGGACTTCCTATCTAAATGGAAGATACTCTTTAATTAAAATTAAACTTAGACTGATTTTCACTGTATTATTTAGAATCTGATGAACTAAAAACCATGTGTTAAATATATATATCCTTTCCATCACAAAAAGTAATATATGTTTCTACTATAAAATAAGAAAAAATGTAAACAGGCAAATTGAGGAAAGTAAAAGTCACCCAAAAATCAACTGACCACATATATGTGTGGTTCTATTTTTGGACTCTGTTCTGTCTTATTGTTATATCTGTGTCTACTTTTTGCCAATACCAAGTTGTCTTAATTACTGTATATTTATAATAAGTCTTAAAATCATGTGAAGTATCAGTTTTACTTTTAAAAATTGATTTGTTTTAGATTTTTGCATCTCTGCAAAAATTTTAGAATCAGCATGAATTTCCTAAGGCGGGACTGTAGGTTGGACTGAAGAAAGAGAATTGGGTTGGAGGTTTCTATGAGAAGTGGTAGACTCTGCCAGATCTTCTGTATCCCAACTGCTGTGTGAAAATAGAGCATCTATGAAATAAGACCAGAGTACCAGAAAAAGGAGCAGGCAGAGAAAGCTCTTAGAAATTAAAATATATAAGTAAATAAGGGATAAAGGGAAAAAAGGTTAATAAGATGGACAGAAAGTAAGGAAATCTGTCTGAATATAGAACAAAAAGAAAAGGAAGTAAAACAGACAAGGTAAGACGTTTAGACTTCAATGTAGAATATCCTATCAGGAGGATCAGCCAGAGAAAATAGGGGAATCGGAGAGATGGAAGTCATTAAGGAAACAATACTAGAATCTTTCAGAACTGAAAGAGTTCAGTTTCTAAAAAGACCCACCAAACAATGCTATAATTACTTTGGAAAAGTAATATATATTATTTCTGAAACTGCATGAACTAGAGATAAAGAGATTAATGATTCCAAAGAAAAAAAACTATTCAAGTTGCATATAAAGGATGAGGGAGTAAGATCAGGGCCAGTCTTTTCAGCAGTAGTTATGGAATCTGGAATACCATAAAGCCGTGCTTTCATATGCAGATGAAATGATTTTCAATCCATACTGTCAACTGAGTGTTAAGGTGGATTGATTAAAGACATTTGAAAACATACAAGGGAAGCATTTACTTCTCATATGTTCTATCTCAAAAAAGTACTGGAGGATGTTTCCAGCAAAATGGTGGAGTGGACCAAGTAGGATAGGAGGAGGCTTGAAGAACGAAATCTAGTACACGAGAAGGGAATTCCAAAAATGATGGAGAAGGAAGATCTAGAAGATCCCTGTGTAGTAGTCCTAAACAACACACATCAGATTGGAGATAATGTTCAAGAATGAAAATAGATAGCAGTAAAGACATATTGCTTAGAAATACGGTGCTGAATATTTGTTGTAATATCTGAAATAACAAATAGCCAGTAAATTTGTGAGTATGTTTCTATAAAGATTTTTTTTGCAGTATTCTGTTTATAGCAGTAAACAAGCAGACTACAAACCCATCACTAAAGAATACTTATACTACTGAATGCCATGTCACTATGCAGCATTATGAGTTAGATCTATACTAGTTGACCTAGAGATATGTACAAACATACCTCAGATATTTTGCAGTTTTAGTCCCAGACCACTGCAGTAAAGCCAGTATCACAATAAAGCGAGTCATACCAATTTTTTGGTTTTCCAATCCATATAAAAGTTATGATTATACTATACTATAGTCTAGGGGTCCCTAACCCCCAGGCTGAGGACTGGTACCGGTCCGTGACCTGTTAGGAACGGGCCGCACAGTAGGAGGTGAATGGCTGGTGAGTAGAGCTTCACCTCCTGTCAGATCAGTGGCAGCATTTGATTCTTGTAGGAGCTCAAACCCTATTGGTAACTGCATACACGAGGGATCTAGGTTGTGTGTTCCTTTGAGAATCGAATGTCTATAAATCCCACCACCTTGGTCCCTGGAAAAACTGCCTTCCATGAAACCGGTCCCTGATGTCAGAAAGACTGGGGACCATTGCTGTAGTTTGTTAAGTGTGTAGTAACATTATGTTTAAAGAATGTACATAACTTCATTGTTTAAAAAAAGTGCTAACTGTCCTCATAGCCTTCAGTGAGTTGTGACTTTTTTGCTGGTGGAGGGTCTTGCCCTGATGTTGACACCTGCTGCCTGATCAGGGTAGGGTTATGGTTGCTGAAGGATGTGGGACTGGCAATTTCTTAAAATAAGACAACAGTGAAGTTTACTACATTGATTCTTTCACAAAAGATTTCTCTGTAGCATGTGATGCTATTTGATAGCATTTTACTCTAAGTAAGACTTCTTTCAGAATTGGAGTCCATCCTCTCAGCCCTTGCCACTACTTTATGAACTAAATTTATGTAACATTTTAAATTCTTTGTTGTCATTTCAACAATATCGTAGCATCTTCCAGTAGATTTAGTCTTAAGAAACCACTTCTTTGCTCATTCATAAAAAGTGACTCTTCATTCATTCAAGTTTTATCATGAAATTACAACTCAGTCACATTTCAGACTCTACTTTTAATTCTAGTTTTCTTGATGTTTCTGCCATATCTGCAGTTATATCCTCCACAGAAGTCTTGAACCCCTCAAAGTCATCCATTAGGTTTGGAATCACCTACTTCCAAACTTCTGTTAATGTTGATATTTCTCCTCCTCCCATGAATCATGAAAGTTCTTAATGGCTTCTAGAATGGTGAACCTTTCCCAGAGGTTTTTGGTTGACTTTGCCTAGATCCATCAGAGGAGTCACTAACTAAGGCACCTGAGGCTTTATGAAGTGCATTTCTTTCTTCTTTTTTACAGCCTCCTAGGTAGCTGGGTCTACAGACATACACCACCACACCTGGTTAATTTTTTTGATCTTTCATAGAGATGAGATCTTGCTGTGTTGCCAAGGCTGGTCTTGAACTTCTGGGCTCCAGCAATACAGGAAATGTATTTTTTAATAATTTCTTGAAAGTTGAAATGAGTCCTTGATCCATGGACTGCAGAATGGATGATGTGTTAGCAGGCATGAAAACATGAATTTCCTGATACATCTTCCTCAGAGCTCTTGGGCAACCAGGTATTTTGTCAAGGATCAGTAATATGAAAGGAATCTTTTTCTGAGCAGTAGGAAACAATGGGCTTAAAATATTCAGTAAACCATGTTGTAAATAGATGTGCTGTCATACAGACTTTGTTGTTCCAATGATAGAGCACTGGCCGTGTAGATTTTTGTATAATTCTTAAGGACTCTAGGGCTTTCAGAGAGGTGAGTGAGCCTTTTCTTCAACCTCAAGTCACTAGGTACAATAGCCACTGATAAGAGAGTCAGCCAGGTTTTTGAAGCTTTGAAGCCGGACATTGACTTTCTCTGGTTATGAAAGTCCTAGATGGCATCATCTTCCAAGGAAGGATGCTTCATCTCCACTGAAAATATGTTGTTGAGTGTAGCCACCTTTCATCAGTAAATTTTTTTTTTTTTTTTTGAGTTGGAGTCTCACTCTTGTTGCCCAGACTGGAGTGCAGTGACCGCTCCTGGCCACCGCAGCCTCGACCTGCTGGGCTCTGGTGATCCTTCCATCTCAGCCTCCCAATTAGCCGGAACTACAGGCGCATGCTACCACGCCCGACTAGTTTTGGATTTATTGTAGAGATGAGGTCTCGCCAAGTTGCCCAGGTGGGTCTTGAACCCATGGGCTCAGGCAATCCACTCACCTCAGCCTCCCAAAGCGCGGGATTATAGGCTGAGCCACCGAGCCCGGCTATCAGTAATCTTAAAATCTAGATCTTCTGGGTAAGTTGCTGCAGGTTCTCTATCAGCATATGCTGCTTCTTCACCTTGTGCTTGAATGTTATGGCGGCAGCTTCTTTCTTTCAACCTCATGAGCCTCAGCCTTCAGAGAGCTGAAGAGGGCACCTTGCTCTGGATTAGGCTTTTGTGTTGTGGCTGGTTTGGTTATTTATCAAGACTACTCAAACTTTCTCCATGTCAGCAATAGGACTGTTTCTCTTTTTTATCATTGGTGTGTTCACTGGAGTAGCACTTTTAATTTTAAGAACTTTTTCTTTGCATTTATAACTTAACTAACTGTTTGGCATAAGAGGCCTACCTTTTGACTTGTCTTGGCTTTCTGCATGCCTTTCTCAATAGCCGTAATCGATTTTTAGCTTTTGATTTAGAGACGTGCCTCCCTTCCTGTCACTTAACACCTAGAGATCATTGTAGAGTATCAATTGGCCTAATTAATATTGTTGTATCTCATGGTATAGGGCAACCTGAGGAGAGGCAGAGAGACAGAGGATGGAGCAGTCAGAACACACACATTTATCTCTACGTTTGTCATCTTATATGTGTAGCTCATGTCACCTCAAAACAATATGAATGGTAACATCCAAGATCACTGATCACCATAACAAATACAATAATTTTGAAAAAGTTTGAAGTATTGCCAGAATGTACATAGAGACCTGAAGTGAGCACAAACTATTGGAAAAATGGCACCAGTAGACTTCCTCAGTATAGGGTTGCCACAAACCTACAATTTGTTTTTATAAAATGCAGAACATGCAAAATGCAGTTAAATGAGAGCTAGCTGTACCTTTTGTAAAATACTCTGTTTTTGTAAAAACAATCACCATAAACAAAACCAGATAATAAAAATGCTGTGTGTTTGTGTACATGAGCAAAGATAAAAGTAAACGCATGGGAAAGAGACACCAGCTTGTAAACTACTTAGATGAGGGGAAGAGGGAGAAAGAGAAGACTACAAAAACTGTTATGTGCCCGTGCCTTGGGAGGCTGAGGTGAGTGGATTGCCTGAGCCCGTGGGTTCAAGACCCGCCTGGGCAACTTGGCGAGACCTCATCTCTACAATAAATCAAAAATCAGCTGGGCGTGGTAGCATGCACCTGTAGTTCCAGCTACTTGGAAGGCTGAGGCAGAAGGATCGCCGGAGCCCAGCAGGTCAAGGCTGTGGTGGCCAGGAGCGGCCACTACACTCCAGTCTGGGCGATTGAGTGAGACTCCAACTCAAAAAAAAAAAAAGTTATGTGATGAAGATATATCCTCATAAAATCAATGCATAAAGGTAATTATTGAAAGTATGATTACATAAATGTGGTTATGGTTATCTCGCAGTAGTTTTTTGTACTTTTTTGGTGTCTGAAATTTTTACAGTGAGTCTGTTAATCAGAGTCAGAAAGAAATACAGCAAGGCTCATTTAATTGTGTGGATGGGTAAGATAGATGATCATGGGTATTTGGTAATAGGATGTACCTTTTTATTTCTTTGGCCTTTGTATAACAGGAAGTAGTAAGAAATAGTACTGATAAATTTGAAGGAAAAAGGGTCCTCCCAGAAATGAAACAAAAAAAATTTATACTTCTAAATGATAGAATTCATAGATAGATAAAGATACTGTGTCTTAAGCTAAAATTCTGTCATAGTTTGTGGGGCATTGATGGGGTAAGGTAAGAAGGTTAGATTGTAAAGATAATTGTGCATTCTTTCTGATATAGAGGATATTCCAGTGCAGAAGTTACTTGAAATGGAGTAGAACTTTATTGTAATACTGGACTTTATGAGATAATTACTTTTCTGTTCAGAAACACTATATAGCCAGCATAATGTATATATAGGAGACATAATTTACCTATAGATTAATTAAATCCATGATATGATGAATTTTATATGTTCTTTATGCTTACAATTGGTTTGTAACTGCTGTAAAATGTTTCTAATTAAAATATTAGTAAAATAACAGTGTTAATAGAGTACATGACTGAACAGAGACCTAATCCTCTTTCAACTGTGTCCTCTGCTGGTTTGTGAACCCTGAGGGTAAGGAGCTTTGAGAATGTGCAGTGTTGCACCTATTACCTGGTATTCTTCAAGTGTTTGCCAAGGGAATATTTTTGTTGATAAGTGTATATAAATCTATGTTATAATAACTAGTTCCATAAAATTCCCTATGATGGTATGTGATAACAAACTTTATAACATTTTTATCCTTTCAATAATTTCTGGCTGATTTTTACTAATCAAAATGAGGAAGTGAAATAAATGTCACCTTAATCAGGGTTTTGCAGTCATAAAAGCTTATTTGGGGATTTTATTGATAGTCCCTTTTGAGGTCATTTGATGATTTCTTTGAGGGTCTCTTCTAATTTTGATTTTCTGTTCTGTGGTTCCTTACCAGTTTTCTTTTGTAAGTTTAGGCAATATACATCAAGATTTGATCATCATCAGCTGGGCGTGGTGGCTCATGAATGTAATTCCAGCACTTTGGGAAGCTGAAATAGGAGTATTGCTTGAACCCAGGAGTTCGACACCTCATCTGTACAAAAAATTAAAAAAAATTACTTGGGTGTGGTATCACATGCTTGTAGTCCCAGCTACTCAGGAGGTAGAGGCAGGAGGATTGCTTGAGCCCAGAGGTTCGAGACTGCAGTGAGCCTTAATCATGCCATTGCACTCTAGCCTGCATGACAGTGAGACTCCAACAACAACAAAAAAGAATTGATTGTTGTTTTATTTTGAATTAGAAATTCTTTATCTTGTTAGTTTGCTACCTTATAAATTGTAACTTTTTCATGTTCTTCATGTATTATTTAATATATTTGTTTATTCAATACATTTTCTCCTATTTGTGCTGGGTAATAAGAGCTGCCCTTAAAAAGGCTTATAATAAAGGGAGACAGATCAAGAAATAGAAGAACAAACAGGGCCTTTTAAATTGGAATGGACGTCACTGAATGCTTCTTGGAGAAGTAGAACTTGAGTTTGAATGATGAATGGATGTTATTAGACACGATTAGACACGAAGGTTGGGGCAAGAGAGGCTGTAGAAGCATGAGATATGTGACCTAGTCTGAGGACTCTGAGGAGTTCCATGTGGCGTGGCTCTAAAGGTGTGACAGATGGAGACTAAAGAGGTGAGTGAAGGTCAGACCCTGAAGTGGTGTGTATTTTAAGCCAGGATGTTGAATTTAGCACATAGTGCTGTGAAGAAAGATTGATTTCATAGTAAGTCTGTGTTACAGTAAATTTGTCTTTTTAAGATAATTGAAGTAGTGTAGAGAGAAATTACAGGGGTCTATAGAAGAGTAAAGCCAATCTGGTGTGTGAACATGAGGCTGCATTTGGGTGGCAAGGTCTATTAGGAGAACTTTATTACATTAGCTATAGGTTGAAGTTATGTTCAGATGCCAGTGACTTGGACTTCTTTCCCTGTTCTCTCTAGCTGTGTCTTGGTAGTGCTAGCACTGCATTGGAGGGGCTGGAAGGTCACTGAACTGCTGTCATCAGCCACTTTCCTCTCTACTGCAGTATTTCTTAGGACTTTGTTAGATGATGAAGAAAGGTGGCTACAGTAAAATCAGATAATAAAAAGTAATATAGCATCGTGAATTTTTAAGAGTGCAGTGAATATATTTCTTTTTTTTTTGAGTTGGAGTCTCACTCGGTCATCCAGACTGGAGTGCAGTGGCCGCTCCCGGCCACCGCAGCCTCGCCTGCTGGGCTCCGGCGATCCTTCCACCTCAGCCTTCCGAGTAGCCGGAATTACAGGCGTGCGCTGCCAGGCCCGGCTAATTTTTTGATTTTATTGTAGAGATGAGGTCTTGCCTGCCCAGGCGGGTCTCAAACCCGCGGGCTCAGGCAGTCCACTCACCTCAACCTCCCAAAGGCGTGGGATTGCAGGCTGAGCCACTGAGCCCGGCTGTGAATATATTTCTTAAAACAGTTGCTTAAAAACATTTGTTGAATGAATAACTAGCTCTGTAACATAGTTAAATGATCTGATTAAGATTTAATCATAAAGACAGATTATTACAAGAGTAAGAAAACTATTCTGATTGTGTGATAGTTATCCTATGAGATCTCACATTGTATGAACCTACTTTATAAAAACAAGTTGTTTGAATGTGAAAGGTAGGCTAGGGACTAGAGAGATTGAAATTTGCAATAATGAAATTATCTTAAGAAGATACTCAGAAGGAAGCCATTCATTACATGTGGTCTTTCCATATAAAACAGTAGGGACCAGTAGCCAAATTAGCTGGCTTTGCTTTTTATTATAAGCAGTTTTCCTTCACTTTTATCGATGATTGTTTTGATGATGAGTGAGAATTGTTTATTGTACTTAATCAATTTAATTCTGCAGTTACTTTTGATGAATTCAAAAACAATACATTTGTTATTGTAAATACTTGCTATTTAGTTACTTAGGTTATTTGCAGTTAATTATTTTTTCTTTTAGGTTATGCTTCCTCCTGGAGCCCAGCATTCTGATGAGAAAGGTGCTAGAGAAATTATTCTTGATGATGATGAGTGTCCTTTACAAATCTTCAGGGAATGGCCAAGTGACAAAGGTAGAGAGTAAACTTACCTGTTATACAATTACGTCTGTCAGCTGTGTGCGTGGTATACCAGTTGCTCATCTTACCTGGTGATGAAGGAGGTGTGGGTAGGCGTATTTTTCGATGACTGCTTGCTATGCAGCTTTCTGCCTCCTTCACAGACTCACTGGATGGCTCCTGAGTGCTGTCCTCATCCTTAAGACCATGCTCAGCCTGTCTTAGGTGTAGACCTTGAACAGATAGTAATGCTGCCGGTGAATAGCACATCTTAGGAAAAAGTCAGATTATTAGCACTGCATCAAGACATGAAAGTCCACTGTTACCTACCCAACAGTAGAAAACACTTTCCATACTGACCAGGTGAACAGTGTGGTGTTGGACAAATTTGTTTTAATAGGGAAAATGGCCTTTGCAACTCTGTAAGATTGTCTAGTAAATTAGTCATTTCAAATAATGAATTCACACTTTGCACTATTCAAACAGTTTCCCTTAGTTATTTCAAAGCAGTGAAAGTTTAAAGCAGTGTTTTTGGTGAAATATAATTTTCCTACTTTCAGTTTCATATCATAAATTAACTATTCCTTGGTAGAGAGCCTTTGCACTAATAAAGGCATAAGCATTTATTGCCAGTTAATCATGTCAATACTGACTGTAGATTGGTAGTTTTAAAATACTAAAAAAATACCTTTCTCAGCAAGCAAATTTTTAGCCTCCTTAAAAACACTTGCTTAGTACTTTTTGAAAACATAAACTTCACTAAAGTTTAGTTGCTTTGCATTCTGAGTTAATTCAGAACTAAATAAAAATAGAGTCAACTAAAATACATTTTTATGTATGTGTGTGTGAATGTGTTTTATATATGTGGATATAAATATATTTATTGATCATAGTTGTTTACCATTGATCAGTGGGTTGTTTCAAGCATATGATGCCTTTGGGTAGATGTTAATTTAAAATAATTTGACTGAGCTCGGTGACTTAGCCTGTAATCTCAGCACTTTGGGAGGCTGAGGCGAGTGGACTGCCTGAGCCCATGGGTTCGAGACCAGACCGGGCAACTTGGCAAGACCTCATCTCTACAATAAATAAAAAATTAACCGGTGTGGTAACTCATACCTGTAGTTCTGGCTACTTGGAAGGCTGAGGCTGAAGGATTGCCAGAGCCCAGCAGGTCGATGCTGGGGTGGCCTTGAGTGTGCCACTGCACTCCAGCCTGGGCAACGGAGTGAGACTCCAACTCAAAAAAATAAATAAATAATTATAATAATTTTTGAACATTGCTTGCTAGAACTTCCAGAACATACCAAGAGACTCTTGTTTTCCTCTATTGAGTAGAAGTAAGTATAAATTGGGTAAGCTTTTGCTCAGTGATTCTTTGGCAGATGTTACTAAATTATATACATCTTGACAAATCTCTGAGCGGTTACTGCCAGTCTGCTGGCCATCCTTGCCAATCTGAGTCTAGTGATGATTTCCACCTTTACTGTTCTAGGGATTTTAGTCTTTCAGTTGAAGAGGAGGCCACCAGACCACATCCCAAAGAAAACGAAGAAGCACATGGAAGGGAAGCCTCTGAAGGGAAAGGAGAGAGCTGATGGGTCTGGCTATGGCTCTGCTCTTCCCCCCGAGAAACTACCCTATTTAGTAGAGTTAAGCCCAGGTGAGAAAACTGGTCATACAAGGAAATATTAGAAGGGTACATTTTTAGTTTTAAATGTTTGTACTGTTTAGTACATCTTGTTTAAAGGACTTTTCTGTTGACTGACTCAACGTTTATAGATCTTTTTTTTTTTAAAGTAACTTTCATAAGATGACATTTACTTTTAAAAAAACTTAGAATTGTAGAATATACACATTTATGCATAAAAATAAAAGTTCACATAAAAAGAAGTGCTAAGAAACAAAATTAGTGTATAGAGAATTTTAGGAGAGTTTTAAGTTTTTTTCCAATTTTAGTAAAAACTAAAATATTTACCACTCCTAGGGCAGACTTCAGAAAGGCATGCATGTGTGTAATCATATTATTATTTATAATATATGGACAATGTCCAAAAAAAATCTTTAAATTTTACAGTACATTTGAGTAAGAAGAAAGATATTTGATATTCAGATAACAGACTAAATTTAATTTCATATTAGTCCTCTAAATATTTTGTTTGTAGAACTCTGATAAGCTAAGACTTTTGTCTCAAGTTAGCTGTCAGGTAGAGAAATACATTGACATTCTTAAATCTTTTATGTATACACACATCCCTATGCAGTGTATATATTTGTATATGTGTATGCTATACATGACATTTATCATTGAGCTAAAATTTCATTGTTTTAGTTAAAACTGTATTATTAAATACTATGAAAAGCAGTATTGTACCCCCACCCCAGACTACATTTAAATAAAACCCAATTAATAATCATAGAAAAAATTAGAAAAGTGAAACAGGTTATGTAGATATTGTACGGTTCCGTGGGCATGAACTATGGTTTTTTCTTTGATTTTTGAGTGTTTATTTTTATTTACAAGGTTTATTTAGTTTCTTACAGCTAACTAAGTTATTATAATTAACTAATGATTAGAAATGGTATTTGTTGGGGGGGATACAACATCAATAAGGGTACCTGATCTCAAACCAGGCAAAGTGGGGACCAGAGGGAGTTCCAAACTTTACCTATATGATGACCACTTGTATACCTAATCCTGAATTGTACCCCACATCTTTAAAAAAAAAAAATGAAAGGTATTTGTTGTCCATCAGTCCCATGGTACAGTAGGTTATATCAATTCAGGAAGTGGTGATATTATTTTGATGATACTCTAATTTATATTCAGAGGCATTGCAGTTTTAGATGATAGTTTTTATACTTAATTATGTTTGAGGACTTTTAAAATTAATTGATTAGCTATTTCTGAGCTCTGTATTAGGGTTGCTTTGTCCCTCAGTTCTCTGGGTGGGAAGTTCATTTGAAGTTTTGTTTTCTCACTGTAGTTTGGAAACGTCCCAGTGTGTGTGTCCATAATTTGTGTGAGAGCATCAGTGTTTGGTTACCTGAGAGAATGAACAACAACTGAGAGGCAGGTTTTTTTTTTTTTTTTTTTTTTGAGAAAGCAGGATTTATTGAGAGGACAGGAAAGCTCCCACAGTGGGAGGGGACCTGAAGGGGTTGCCCAGGCATTTTTTTTTTTTAACCTGAAATTTTTTAGAATTTGTTTGGGGGGCATTGGGGCAGCCCTTTAAAATTTCACATTAAATGCTGGCAACTAATGATTATTTTCTCTAGTTCAAATTTTTGAGGATTTAAGAACATTAGCTCTTTGAGAAATGTATAAATAGCAACTGACAGAATGATTTTCAAATGAGTGAAGGATAGTTTATTTTGGTGGATAGTACAGACATACTGACCTTTCATTCATTTATTCATCCTTTTAGCAAATATTCATTGAATACTTATTATGTATCATACCCCATTTTGGGCCTTGAAGGCAGAGCACCAAAGCAGATTAAACCCCTTGACCTTGGGAATTTCATTTATTTTGAATGTTTCTTTCCTATTTATAGTTTCTCAGGTAATCCAATATATAGACTTTCTGTAGGTGTGGAATCAATCATAGACAATTGTATACTAATTTTCACCAGATATTAGCCCAGCATGTATTATATGCTTATTAGCCCATTGCTTTCCATGGGGCACTCTACTTACTGCCTTTAGTCAGCATTTGTTGACTTTATGCTTTAGGCAAAGGCGTATAAGATTATTCCTGCCCTCGGGTACTTCACACACTGGGAGACAATCACAGTACTACCATATGAGTGGCCTTTCTCTTGTCCCAGCTTTCTTCCTGAGTCCTGTGGCACCTGTGGGTAGCCTGAAGTTCTGGTCTGTGCTGCTGTCCCAAGAGTGAACCAGGGATTGGTGGCAGGCGTGACTATTAGGCCAGGGATTTCCTTGGAACAAAGCTGTGTTCTTTCATTAGGTCATGATGTCTTCTTAGGTTTTCATTGTTATTCATTGGTCACAGTCAGCATGCTGAGTGAAATTGATCTATTTTCCATTTATGAGAAAATAATATTCACATAAAGTGATTTGTTATGAATGGTTAAGTACTATATTTCCATGGGGCACACTGTCCGCCAAGTGTATATCCTCAGGAGGTCCTTTCTGCTAGGTGTGAATAGGGAATTTTTGAGTGTGGCGGTGTGTTCACATTGTCCTCTGGAGGAGTGCAGAGTAAATATGTTGTTTTGTTCTTGCTTTGGATTTGAATGTGTTCTCTAAACAGAAGGAAGAAATCAGCCACGTGGGGCAGTAGCCCTCTATATATTTAACTCACTGTTGCTGTCCTGCTGCTTGGTGACTCACCTGCTAACCTGCTGTTTCCCTTAACAGTCTGCACTGGTTTCTAAAACACTGACTGGGGCCCTGCTGTAGTCTTGTCCTCACAGCTGTGAAAGCTGATGGGTAAAATGTACCTTTTCTTCCTTTGAAATGTGTCTCACTGAAGTTTACCCTCTGCATCTCTTCTCCTTCCCTCTTCCACGTGTTCTGCATGGTCTCTGTCCTGCTGATGCTGCCTTCACCTGGGTCCTGGCATGTGTCTTAACCCCAGGGAGAAGGAATCACTTTGCCTACTACAGCTATCACATTCATGAAGGTAATGCTATGCTTAATATTCCTTTTGTACCTAGAGCACTAGCAGAGCTTCCTGGGCACAATAATGTTGACTGACCAAATAGTTTATGTATCTGTTTCTTAGTGGATATAAATAACCTATTTTAATAGATTTGAAGTACTCTCATTTTATTTGTACCTAGTAAATGTTCCATATCCAGAGCTCCTTTCATTTACTGGAAGCTTATTTTCCTTCTTTATTTCCCAGGCTCACCCTGGGAAGTGACTGAAGGTAAAAGCAGCATTGGCTTGAGTGGAGGAAAGACAAAGTGCTGTTGAAAAATCCTCCTTGGGCTCTGTTCATCTGGTCTACTTCCCTTCATATTTAGAATAGCAAATAAAACTTTCTGGTAGAGCACTATTATTGTATGTGATGGGGTTACTTAAATGTACTTGTCTCTACTTTTAAAGGTGCTCCAGACTTACTGTAGTTATCTTGGGGAATACTCAGGCGCTTTGGGCAGAAATTGGCTATTTGTAAAAAACTTGTTGAAGAAGGTAGAAAATTTGGAATTTCTGTGTTAGGCAACAGTTTTGTGTTTGTTACTGCCTGTGAGGTGATAATCGTGCTTTTAATAAGGAGAGGGAAATGGACTGTGGACTGTTGATTCTCCCCCTGCTTCCTCTCCCAACTCAAACCAGACACCTTTTTATTTGCTAAGTCCTGTGGCCCCCGTTTAGGCTCTATCAAATCTGGAAAGGCTTTAGCTGTGGTTTTCTATTATTATTGTGAAGTAGGAAGAAAAGAGACTGGGATGGAAGTTTATTTCTAATCTGTCTGTTGGTAGATTACTGTTATGTTAGTGGCGTGGTAAGAGAGACTGGGAAAGCAGCTTATATCACTCCCTTGTATTTCTAAATCTGTTGATGGATAGAGGGACATGGCATCTCTATTGTCTCACAAGAGAGCTTTCAGAAGCATTCACAATTCAGAAGAATATGAATGTGAATTTTTCTTTCATCTCTAAATAGATCTGTTTTTCATATCCTTATATTTTAACTTTGCATTGAAATGTTCTTGTTTCATACATGATTACTTATTTGCTCCTTTTGCTTTCTTTATAGTTTGTGTAATTTCTGTGTGACTATATTGCATTATTCGGTTTTCCTTATTTTTAGTCTGATTATTCACTGTTAACACAGTAAGTCTTTATTGACTGCATACTGTGGACTACATGCCAAGTACTCAGTGCCAGGACAGAGATTCTTTTAAAGGCTGGCCACCAGGGAGCTCGGAGTGAGGGAGACGAATAGCTGGAGGTCATCATGTAATGTGGTTAGTAGGATTATTAAGATAAAGGAGACATGTGCTCTGGGAATGCACATTTCCTAACCAGAGTGTTCATCAGAGTGCTCGTGGCACTGAAAACAAACCGAACAGTAAACATTTCTGGAGGATTGGCTCAGCAGGTCTGAAAGAGAACTAACTGCCCATGTCCAGGAAAAGCCCCAGATTTTGATGTCTTGTTCAGATCAGGGCTTTATTAGAACAGTTGGAGTTGAAAATACATGTTTTAGCATGATGTGAAGCAACACAATAAGTCCATTTTTTAAAAATGTGTTTTAGGTATTGGTGTCTCTCATATATTTTTCAGTCTCATCTTACCTTTACACAGATGTCACAGATTTCTGAAATATTTCAGAAACAGAAAATTTTGTCATTAGAATGTTACATGGTATACCTTAGAATTAACATCAGTTCTAGCACAGCTTGCATATTCATGGATTCTTTTGTCTGAGAATTCAGATCACACCACAGCTGAGAGATTTATAGTAGTCTACAGCTCTGTGTGCACGCTTATACCCCCCACACTGTTTAACTGTAGACACTCTTCAAAGCTTACATTCCTAATCCCAGTGACTGGAGGCTTTTACTTGGCAACTGAATCAGTGGTTTGGCAAGTTAGAAGGCAGTCATGAAGTAGGTCAGGAAGACTCTCAAGCGCTCTGCCTTTTAAGGAAGTTTTGGTTGGGGTATTTGCAACTCTGTACTGTCATGGCTGTGGTGTAAATGTTGAACTCTGAAACTGCATCATAATTCATGGGTTCTGTGAGGTACATTTCCTCAGATGTTAGCAACTCCATAACCAGAATAAGCCTTCAGTTGACATCTAGCATTAGCTGGGATATATACATAGTAGGTAATGAATGGGTATACAGGTCTGGGTATTTGGGACCAGAGGTCTTTGACATGTTTTCTCTTCATCCTCCTCCTCCTCCTGCCATTCCATTTAATTTCATGCTCATGGAAATTAAACACTCTAACTTTTCATAAAGGGGTAAAATGACTTAAAAATCCCATAAAAAACAGAAAACCCAGTCCTTTCTACCCTTTGTCCCGGTTCCACTCCAGGGAGCTAAGAACTTTTAACAGTAATTGTTCATTAGTAATAGGTATCAGAATTACTTGGAGAGATTATTGAAAAGACACATGCTTAGGCCTCATCCCCAGGAATTTTGACCAGGAGGTCTGGAGTGAGCTCTGAGGAGTGTACATTTAAAACATCCATCAGTGGTTCAGCCCTGTCAGTCGGGATCATGCTGTGTGCTGTGAGGGTGACAAGGTTACCCTAAGAAGGGACTGGTTTCAAGTGAAGGCCCATGTGTCTTGATGATCTTCATTTTGCTAATATAATTGTTACTCAGAATCCTTAACAGAAATCTAGGGTAGAGAACATTTCATTTTATGTAATAAGAGTGTGCTGGAATTTATGTTAGTGGTAGCACTTTGTATTAAACAGAAGCTAATGTGTTTCTTAATCTGAATTTTCTGTATCCCGTTTGTTAAACTGTGTTATGTAAGTTTGGAGAATTCTTTGAAAAGAAGTCTTAGAAGTGAGAACTGTAGTGTCATTTATGAGATAGCTTTTTGTTTGCTTCAAATAACATGGTAAGAACATTAGACTTTGAAAAATGGAGCACTCTTCTTTTTCTCTTCGCAGATGGTTCTGACTCCAGAGATAAGCCAAAGCTTTACCGCCTACAGTTAAGTGTGACTGAAGTTGGGACTGAAAAGTTGGATGACAACTCGATCCAGGTGCGCAGCTCTGAGCTTCCTGCTGAGCGCTGACATTTCAGTAGGCGTAGCACTCATGCACTCTGCCGTGTTGTGTTAACAGCATGGAAGGGATAAAAATGACAGACTTTGTACTTACATTTAAGTAATCTATGTCCTGTGGGTTACTCCTTTCTGCTTTAGTGTGAAAAGAACAAAGTATGAGTTTATGTTCAAGCTCCACCGCTAGAAACTTGAGCTCATGATGACACTCCTCTGAGACCACTTCCTTTTCTCTGGAGATAGTGATGATGACTGTATAGGTTTGGTCAGGGTTACTGAGATCATCTGCAGAAATACCTGTTTACTGGGTCTGACACACACAGCAGTGGACATTATGTTCTAATTAAAATGTTAGCTGAGTACAGTTTTCAAGTACGTAAAGCAGAGCTTAACACATCCAAGTAAGTGAAGTTAAGGCTTGACACTTTATTGAAGTTGAACTCAGGTAATTCACCCTTACTCTGTACTTCTTGTTGTTCAATTGCAAAATGATAGGTTCAGATTGTAAACATCATTTTCAGTTCTACCAGTCCTTCATTCTTAGTACAACAGTTAAAAAAAAGAAAAGAAATAGGAATTTTTAAATCATAATGATGATTTGTTTATTAGTTATCTAATAAATGCTTGTTAAGATGACTACTTGCTTTTAATGCAAAGTTACTATATGTCTTGAAGTTACTGGATGCTAAAAATAAAAGGTCAAAAGGTTTTTGATATACTATTGAGAGAGATCCATTTTAAAAAGCACTAAAAGTACAGGGCTTATTAGATTATATCTGTCATTAAAAGGGTGCTCACAGTTTTAAAATTCTGTTTTTTAATACTGTGTACTTCATGATGGGAGTTTCTTTGGTTTCCTTCTGTTTTAGTTGTTTGGGCCAGGAATTCAGCCCCATCACTGTGACCTCACCAACATGGATGGAGTGGTCACTGTGACACCTAGGAGTATGGACGCAGAGACCTATGTGGAAGGCCAGCGCATCTCAGAGACCACCATGCTGCAGAGTGGCATGAAAGTGCAGTTTGGGGCATCACATGTATTTAAGTTCGTGGACCCCAGCCAGGATCATGCTCTTGCAAAAAGATCTGTGGATGGGGGCCTGATGGTTAAGGGCCCAAGATATAAACCTGGGTAAATATTAGAGATTAGCCATAAGATTTAGAGTGTTTTGATTATACTTAAGGTAATTTGAATTATGCATTGATGACTTGACTTTTATTTTTTTTGTTTCAGTTTTTAAAAAAATCAAAATGGGGTTTGTGATTCTGATTTTTATTGTTATCTTGGGTTGGTTTTAAAGAAAAGAAGACAAAAATCTTGACTTTATCTTAAAATTGCAAGTTCTAACTTATTTGAAGTAATTTTAATTGAATTTAGGTTTTGTGTTTTTTTAGCCAATATACTAAAACAGTACCTGCTCCTTTGTTAAAAATCATGGTGTCCTATGTATAACTAAGATTTTTAAAATTTGTTTTATTTTTTCCCTCTATGGCTGATAATGAAACATATTAACATCTTTAAGAAATTCAGAATATTTTAGTGCCACCTGGTGCTCTTCTGAGGATTTGCATTGTGGGACTAGTACAGGATAACATTTTCCTAATGACTGTGTAGTTTGACTTTTTTTGTGGTGTGGTAGTATGACTTCTCCTTTGCTTATGATAATTTTAAAAACATAATAAACTTTTTAGCTACTTTATTTTCTATTTTTTTGATAGGGTATTGATCTTGGAAAAATAGGTGCAATAACTTTTCCCTCATGCTGTTTAAAGCAACTCAAAAGCCTGCTGCAGTGTAAACTTTCTGTGTGAAGACCGCACACATAAACCAATGTGTTGCTTGTCATTTGTAGATTCCTTTCCCGTTGTTTTGTTTCATGGTATACCTTTGGTTGGCCACCCAGAGCTTACCCTTTGGGCCAGGTGTGACTTTTAAGAGTGAATGTCTTTCTCCAAGATGAATACTTTGTGGATTATTACATGTATTCAGTTGGGCAAATGGGATATTTGGAAAATCCACAGACAGATTAAGATCTTTTCCCAGTCTCTCACCTCTCCTTGATCTCCAAGTTCCAGCAAATGACCATGCCTCCTACTTCTCATAGAACATCAGCATATGCTTTTACTGGCTACTTCCCAGGAAAGTCCATCTCTTTCTAACACTTTCTTCTTTTAAAAAAAATGTGTGTCTAAACTCTCATTCTTTCATTCTGTGTCTGAAACAGTTTGTTTCCTCTTCCTCTCTGAAGGTGATTTTTTTCATTTGTCAGCCATGTTCCTGTTTCCTGGCCCTTGTCATTAGCGTTCCATGGGCTCCTTCCTTTAGCAGGTAGCCATACTCTCATGTCAAGCGTTTTCCATTCAGTTGTCCGCTTTTTTTCAGCCCTGTTTCTCCTCTTCAGCTTCGGACATCTTGACTGGGTATGTCCTGACTTCCCATTTGTTTTTAGGCTCACAAAGTTTGACCAAAGAGATCATAGCATGAAACAGTTTCTTCTGCTGTGTTGCTTATTGTCTTTCAGCAGTACCTACAGTTATTTCTTCTTGCTTATAAGTGCCCTTAATTTTTGAGTTGTAATAAGTTTGTTGTGATGTGTTACTTAGTAGTGTTAGTTATTGTCATGTCTGTTGCTGTGCATAAACACAATTCTAGGAGCAGTCTTTGTCCTACAGCTAGCCAGCCCTTCAGTTTTGCATGTTATGTTTTTGTGTGTGGCATAATCAGTCTCCTACTGTGCTTTTGCCATATTTTTCCTCCTTTGGAATTCTGCAGTTGTCTCTTCTTGCCATATCTCTAACAGAAAGCAGCGATCATGTAGGAATATGGCTTAGGTTTCAATGAGGAAAATGTCTGCAAAATTTTGTTAAGTATTTTTCTGGCAAAACTAGTAACTGCATAAAGTTGTGTGCAGAAAGTTGACCATTTTTTGACCTTTAGTAAACACTTTTATTTTTTCAAAAGTTACCATTTTAGGCCAGGCTCGGTGGCTCAGTCTGTAATCCCAGCACTTTGGGAGACCGAGGTGAGTGAATTGAGGAGAGTACGGGCCTCAACCTGCTAGGCTCCGGCGATCCTTTCGCCTCAGCCTTCCAAGTAGCTGGAAGTATGGGCACACGCTACCACAAGGTGAGACCTCATCTCTTCAATAAATCAAACATGAGCCGGGTGTGGTAGCGTGTGCCCGTACTTCCAGCTATTTGGAAGGCTGAGGCGAAAGGATCGCCGGAGCCCAGCAGGTTGAGGCTGCGGTTGCCGGGGGCATGCCACCCCACTCCAGTCTGGGCAACAGAGTAAGACTCCAACACACATACACACACACACACAAAAAGTTACCATTTTAAAGCGTGGTATTATTTTACATTACAGGATGGTTTTATTTGTACCGACTTTTCTAATTTGAAAAATCAGTTTGAATATCTACATTACTTTTTTGTTTCATGCTATGGATTGAGTGAAATAAAGATTCTCGTTACCATGCAGCTTTGAAATTAGACCTTATATTTTTCAAATATTTTAGCGCAATGTTTCGTTATTTTTTATTATCTTATGCAGAAATCCAGGAAACTTACTAATTGTTGTTGGCTTTTTAGGGTTTGTTTGTTTGTTTGTTTTGGTTGGGCCTCTCTGATGGATTGGACCCAGTGGATTGTATTCATCCTTCATTTGTGCTGAAGCATGCACCCTGTCTTGGCTTACTGGACTCTTCAAAAGGAGAAATTTTGTTTATATTCTGAGTTAATTTTTCATGATGCTTCTAAACACTTAATCATATTTAGAAGTTTTGGTATTTTTAGATATTTTAAGAATCAGTTTAAGCTAGGATAACTCTTGGTTTGATTACTAACATCAGAAATTTCCCATTTTAAAATTTGGAGCCTAAATAGTGATATTTGTGTACTTAAAAAAAATCATCACAATGGCTTTCAAATAGCAGGGAAGTCAGCCCTGTTTCTCATCCCTCTGTGGGTCACTAGCACCTTCTCTGTGTCCATGGATAGAGTCCTAGGCCCCGCAGTCTTCTATACTTCACTTCATTTATGTGCCATTTGCAGTCTACATGGACTTACATAATGAAGTAACCTTTTTTTCTTTATGTTCAGTGTTTTTTAAAGTATAGTTTTAAAAATAATCATCCTGAGAGTATTGAGTATACACTAGTATGTATCAGTTCATAAAGTTGATGGTTTTTAATTCTATAAGTTCATGTGCTGAAAATAAGACAATTAGTTGAAGATCTTTGAACATTGGGCTATTTAGCTGACTGTTCCTTGCATATTAAGATGAGACTATGCCTTGTCATTTGAAAGTTATTAAATTAGTGTGTGTTTTTTTTAAATCCCAACAGAATTGTTCAGGAGACAACTTTTGACTTAGGAGGAGATGTTCATAGTGGGACAGCATTACCAACAAGCAAGGTGAGTAATTGTCTGCTATCTGATAGGGCTGTGTTTCTTTAACTTTGTAGGACACCATGGATGAATATAATAGGTCCTCCCTTCATGGGAGATACGTTCCAGGACCCCCAGCAGATGCCTGAAACTGCGGAGCACACAGAACCCTATACATATTGTATTTTTCTGTACATATGTATCTATGACAAAGTTTAATTTATAAACTCAGCACAGTAAGAGATTATTAATAATTGAAAATAAAATGGAACAATTATAACAATATGCCGTAATAAAAGGTACATGAATGTGGCCTGTCTCTCTCCCTCTCTTACTGTATTGTACTCATCTCTTTTGAACCACGGTTGACCATGGGAAACTGAAACTATGGGAAGTAAAACTTCGGATAAGGGGACTGCTGCATACTGGTGGTGTTCATACTTACACAACTAACTCCCTGGGAAAAACAGACTTGCCAGTGACCCCTGAATGTGGACTGTCCTGATCTGCTGTGTTACCTCTTAGCAATGCCTAGAAGAAAGCCAGCAGATCATCCCTTTATCCTGATAGTACACTTCCTCACCAGAGGAGCCTGCTATTTCCTAGGCTTCTGCTGGTGACCAACCCTTCTCAGCAGATCACCCATAAAGATAATACAGCCCTGCTCTTGTGAGCCCCTCAGTGCTGGTACTAGATGCCATTCATCCATTGACCTTCTCTGACATTTTGCTTCTACAGTTATCCCTTATCTGTTGCATGACCTGTTCACTTCTTGTTTTGGTTATCTACTGCTGGATAACAAACTCAGTGGCCTAAAACAACAGCCATTTTATTTGTTTACCATTGTATAATCCGACTTGAGCTCATCTGGACAGTTTGTTTGCTGGTCTTGCTGGTCACTTGTGTGGCTACATTCAGCTAGCAGGTCAGTTGGTGCCCAGTTGCTGGAATACAAGGTCCACAGACCTCCCTCTCTCTGTGTGGTCTCAGGTCCTCTCCAGAGGACCACTGGCCCACTGGGGCAGCCAGAAGTCTTGGTCTTATGGTCCCTCACAGGCACCACAGAGCTTTCAGGCCTTCTTGAGGGTTAAACCCAGGACTGACTCAGCATCAGTGTCTCTGACTTCCATTGGTTAGATCAGGTACAGGCTCAGCTCAAATTCAAGAGGCTGGGGACTACTCAAGATGCTCTTCATTGATGGCCACACTGTAACAGTCTTCTGCAGCCCTGGAGCACTCTCAGTGTCAGAACATGTTCTAGTAGCTTCCATTTTGAAAAGCCCTTTAGGCCCCTCCAGCTGTTGACCCCAATTTTCTGGTTTATAGCACAGTTTCTTGAAAACACCATCCGTGGTTGCTCTCTCCATGTCCTGACTCCGTACTCTTTCCTCTGCTTCCCTGATTCCCAGATCGGTCTCATGTTGTCCAGTCTTACTTGTCACAGCTGTTTTTAGCTACTTTAGGCCTCCACTGCTTACTTGACCAGTACATCACTCTCCTGATTCCTCCTTCACCCAGAGATGGTTCCTCTCAGTCTGATTTGTTGGTACTTCTTGTGTGTGGCTTCTGAAGTGTGGAGGGTCAAGGTTTCAGGCCTGGGGTCCTATTTCTTCTGTGTATGCATCTTCCCTAGGTTGTCTTACTGTGTTGCCTAAGTTTAAATACCATCTAATGTTAATTATCTCCTCCTGTGGACCTTTGCCCCGACCTCTCCAGACTCCTGTTTTGAAAGGCTTGCTGGACATACACACTTGGATGTCCTGTACACATTTCAGATTTAACATAGCTAAGGCAGACTAGATTTTCTTTCTCAAACATAACTTCTTTCTTGCATATGTCCCCATCTTAGTAAATGATACTACCATCCACAGCATTGCTCCACCAGAAACTTGTTCCCGGTTCCTACTGCTTCTCTGCCTCTTTTGGCTTAGGCTGCAACCATCATGTAGTGGGAGGACCGTGGAACCTCTCCAGTAGCAGTCTTCTCTCTGTCTTCTCCTAGTCCTCTCTGTACCCTCCCCCAACCCTCCCCTTGCCCTCTCCCTGTCCTCCCCCAGCCCTCCCCCTGCCCTCCCCCTGCCCTCCCCCAACCCTCTCCCTGCCCTCTCCCAGCCCTCCACAGCCAGCTCCCTGCTCTCCCTCAGCCTTCTCCCTGCCCTCTCCCTCCCCCCGCAGTCCTCCCCCAACCCAAGCCCAGCCCTCCCCAGCCATCTTTCTGTTCCCCAATGCCCTCTCCCTGCCCCCAGCCCTCTCCCTCCCCTCCCCCTTCCTTCTCCCTGTCCTCCCCCTTCCCTCTCCCTAACTTCTCCCTG
>NW_007034708.1:74577-151353 GCF_000164805.1 Carlito syrichta
AACCTCTCATCACCCTCTCCCTGCCTTCCCCCAGCCCTTCTCCAGCTCTTTCCCTTCCTTCTTCCTACCCTCTCCTGGCTGTCTGTCTTTCTCCTCATGTTTTAAAAACTTCTCCCTGCCCTCCCCCAAACCTCTCGTCACCCTCTCCCTGCCTTCCCCCTGCCCTCTCCCTACCTTCCCCCTGCCCTCTCCCTGCCTTCCCCCTGCCCTCTCCCTGCCCTTCCCCCGCCCTCTCCCCTGCTTTCTCCCTGCCCTCTCCCTGCCCTCCAACCCTTTCCCTGGCCTCCCCAACCCTCTCCCTGTCCCAGTCCAAGTCTCTCCCTGCCCTCCCCAGCTCTCTCCCTGACCTTCTCCAACCCTTTCCCTGCCCTCCTCCAGCCCTTCTCCAGCTCTTTCCCTTCCTTCTTTCTACCCTCTCCTGGCTGTCTGTCTTTCTCCTCATGTTTTAAAAATGTAAATTAGATTCTGTTACTGTGCTGGTGGTTTCTCATCTCTACTAGTAGTCTTCATCCTGGCTTGTGCAGTCCCTTGTCACCTGAGCCTACCTCCCTCCTGGTGTGTCTCATCTGGCCACTGCTATGCTGCTGACTTTGTCCCAGGGGACTTTGGTTCTGTACTCCCACCTGCCTCTTTTCACCTGGAAGTTTTTCTTGCTCTGGTGTGTTTGCTCCTGTCCTTGATTTTCACAAGACCAACCTTCTGGTCTCAGACTCAGCTTAAAGCTATGTTTTTGAAGAGGTTATCCTCCAAGATGCTGTCACTGTCACAGTACCTTCTTACATTCTCTGTGCAGTCTTTATTGCCATGTGATGCTACTCCTGTTTGCTGATTGACTGTATAGTGAACTCTGAAAGCAGGCTCTTGCTTTCTATGTTGCTGCTGTATTTCTAGTGTTTAGAGAAGTGCCCACTGCATAGGAGAGTTGTGGGAAACATCACATGGGTAATTGAACGAATAAGTATTCTTGGAACCAAATAGAACTGTCCTTATAAACTTTTTTAAAAAAAAATAAAAATGTATAAGCTACACAGAAGACTTGGTAAATGGAGGGGAAAAAACAATGAGAATCCTTCATTCACAATTTATAGTTGACCCTTGGCAGTAACATTTTGATGGATCCTTTTCTAAGCTCTTTATACATGTGTCTGTGTGCTCATTTATTCTTTTTAATGCAATTGGACATATTTCTCTCTCCAAACACACCTTTCCTGCTCTCTTCAACTGTTATTTTATGAGCATTTCTTAAGCACTTAAAAGTCATTTAAAAACAAACTAAGCCGGGCTTGGTGGCTCAGCCTGTAATCCCACGCCTTTGGGAGGCTGAGGTGAGTGGATTGCTTGAGCCCGTGGGTTCGAGACCCGCCTGGACAGCGAGACCTCATCTCTACAATAAATCAAAAAATCAGCCGGGCGTGGTAGCGCATGTCTGTAATTCCAGCTCCTTGGAAGGCTGAGGCGGAAGGATCGCCGGAGCCCAGCAGGTCGAGGGTGTGGTGGCCGGGAGCAGCTACTGTACTCCAGTCTGGGTGACAGAGTGAGACTCCAAGTCAAATACATAAATAAATAAAAATAAAAATAAAAACAAACTAAAACTAGTTTGTAGTATGCAAACATATATACATACCATAATTTAATTATCCCTTGCTTATTCCTAGTCATTTATAACAATTTTTTATAGTCTAAGTAGTATTGCCATCCACTGACCAACAATTCCATTTCTATAAATGTGTCTTATGGAAGTAGTCATATATATATGAATATATATATTTACAAGCACATTTGTCATGGCATGCTATACTGATGAATATTTTTAGAAATGTGTTAAAGCATTGGCTTATGGAAGTATGATAAATAGACAACCAAGTCTTCTGTAGCCATTACAAGTCTGTAGAATAAAAATAATTGATATTGTAAGATATTTACAGCATCTGAAAAGGACTATTTTTGCAAAGTAGGTTGTATTGTCCCATTCATGGAAAATATGAAATACTGGAAAGATACATGCAACACAATAATAATCTCTAAGTGGTAAGATAATGATTTTTATTTACACTCAATTTCCACAGTAAACAGCTATAATAAGGTATTTTACATAATATTTTCACTACAGTAAAATTTCATTATATACAATTTTTTGATTCTATTCTTATGATTTTTCTTAGTATAGGTAACTTATTCTTTTTACCTGCCTACAAATGCCATACAAATGGTTAGAAATGTATACTGTTTAGAAGTCCTTAAATATACTGTATTGGTGGGTTACCACATTATATGTGCTTTTCCCCATGTTGGTTAAGGACAAGAAAAAAACCAGTTCTGTACTGAATTCATTAGGTATTGAGCTATAATGAGTCGGTTTCTTAAACTAGTAAATGAAAAAGGGACCTAGCTTTTCATAGTATACACATTTTCTCATTTCTTACCTTGATTTAAAAAAAAACTTTTGGGAGCAACATCACTCTCATTAACATACTTTTTGTAAAATCGTTGTGTGTATATCCCCCTTTTGCATGCCTGCATTTTCAGGCCTACTTCCAGCTCTTTGACAATGAAAGTGGTTGTGTGTTGTAGTACTCTTTTACTGCCAGTGTATCAGGCACGCCCCTGTGGACAGAGTGTCCTCAGCATTGCTCTGTTGTTTTCTGGTCTGTGCTCTCGCCTTCTCTGCTTGGTGGTCCTGCCTCTGATCTCTGCCTGCAGCACTGAGTGTCAAACTTGGTTGGTCTATGTGGTGGTGTAATCATACTGTGCCTTTTCTTGCATAGAGTACCACGAGACTGGACAGCGACAGAATGTCATCTGCCTCAAGCACAGCCGAGCGAGGGATGGTGAAGCCAATGATCAGAGTGGAGCAGCAGCCGGACTATCGCAGGCAAGAAAGCAGGTAGGAAATATTTCATTCTTTAATTGTGAAAAAAGAAGCAGAAGTTTTCTGAAAGAGGGGTTTGTGACCTTTTAGATTGTTAGCAATAACATTTTAGGAGTATTTCCTTTCTGTGTTATTGAATGGGGAAAAAATGCTTTATCAATAATTGTGTGTTTCACTTATATGCCACAGTGTTATCAAGTTGAAATAGGCACATTGAATTAAAATGCTGAAATTTAAAATTTGCTACTTTTTAAAAACATAGGGAGAAAGGGAGATTTTATAGGATTTTAATACTTGATAATTTTCATATTTAGAAAAATCTGGTCATTTCACCAGTTCCTAGAAGTCTTCATATGTTTAAAAATATGTAAGAATACAAATGATTTTGAAATAGAGATTTTAAGAATTGTGGAGTGCCATATTATCATGTTTTATGCTCTGATGTGATGTTTTCTTCTGTTGAAATAATGGAGGATGAATTATTGTTTTCTTCTGTCATTGTTTTTGCCTAGTTTTTCTGGGCAGAAAACTTCTGCTCTTTGTTACTTTTTTTCCACTTTTGAATATGTATCACCTTAATAAATTAATTTTATTTATTTGTGACCTCTAAAATGGTTTAAATGGAGCAAATTAATATCAGTGCCTTAAATATGGGAATTAATAACATGAAAGCTTCCAATTGCTGCCTGGTGTGACACTGCAGCATGATTTGGTGTTGAACATTTCTGCTCCAGAGCTCCAGATAGACTCAGACAGAAATCGTTTTGGAAATACATTCGGACTTTGATGAGGTTCTTGTGATCAGCAGCGAAACTGAGGCATTCCTTCTTTGGGGATCTTCAGACTTTTTCTGTTACCTGTTAAAGATCAGTAACCGAGGCCGCCCTTACTCAGGGTCCCCCATCTGTTCAGCCACAGGTGATGAAGACACAGGCCTTCAATTTTCCAGCTTCCAGCAGAGGGCGCTGTACACTGCAAGATTTAATACCATGCATTGCAGTAATTAATTGATGAGTAATTAATTAATAAGGGAATCCCACTTTTACTGTGGACTTTTTGGTGCTTAAGGTTCTTATGTAAGATTTTTGTGGGCAGTGTGAAATTTTATTTCATAATAATGAATAGCTTACTTTCTGTGTTTGTACTTGTTTTTGGTGGTGTGTTATAGAATACTGTGGTAAACTAGTATTGTAAGGAGTACTTCTAGGTATTTACAAGGTAGTTGAAGAGTATGAATCATAATTCTTAGCTCAAATATTTGAATGAGTGACAGTCCACTTGGGGAAGGGGCAAGATCAATTAGGATGGATACTCTTAGGATATGCAAAGTTAATGATTAACAAATGTATGTAGTTGATAGTATGCTAATCTAGTGTCAGAATAGCCAGATGGTTAATTGTATGTCAGAAATGGCTTTTATAAGCATATATTTTAAATAAAATTTTTGCAAGGTAAGATTAGTTTGCTTTGCAAAGACTTATTAAAGATTTTATTTTATTCATAGGTATCTTACTTTGTTGTTATTAAGACAGTGATAAAAACAAGTGAACTTTTTTCCCCATTCTTATTCTATTCTGACTCTGTTTATCATATATAACATGTTGAAATAAGCAATACCAGATTTAATTCATGCGCTTATAGAAAAATTTAAGTCTCTTTAAACAAGTTTAAAATACTAATTTTAGTCAAGAAAATAAGTCCCTTTGAATTATGGGAGAGACTATTAATTATCACTGAGTTTCTTTTTCTGATTTCAAAGACGTTTTAAACTCCTTTTACCAGATTTGTTTCAAAAAAAAAAATTTGAAGCCGGGCTCGGTGGCTCAGGCTGTAATCCCACGCCTTTGGGAGGCTGAGGTGAGTGGATTGCCTGAACCCGAGGGTTCGAGACCTGCCTGGGCAACTTGGCGAGACCTCATCTCTACAATAAAACAAAAATCAGCCGGGCGTGGTAGTGCACGCCTGTAATTCTGGCTACTCAGAAGGCTGAGGCAGAAGGATCGCCGGAGCCCAGCAGGTCAAGGCTGCCGTGGCCGGGAGCAGCCACTGCACTCCAGTCTGGGCGACAGAATGAGAATCCAGCTAAAAAAAAAAAAAAAAAAAAAAAATGTGGTAAAGTGCATTCAGGTTCACTTTAAAGGATATTAAATTAAAGTAACTGCTTATCTGCCATCTTAGATGTTTGTAAACATGGGAGTATAAGGGCGGCATGATAAAATAATTGAGCATTAAATTTATTTTTAATTTTAAAGATGTCGAGGACAATTCAGGATTAGATATACAAGTGGCCATCAAACAGGTAAAGTTTGGGCCTCCGTTTGGTCCCCACTTTGCCTGGTTTGAGATCAGGTACCCTTACTGATATTGTGTCCCTCTTACACACCCCAGCCATATCCCACTACTTTCTTATAATATTATGGCAAATGTTCAGGGTCCACTTATGAGTGAGAACATGGTACTCTGTTCTTTGTTTCTATGGTAGATCACTGAGAATGATAGACTCTAAATCTATCCAAGTTGCTACAAAGTCCAAGGTGTCCTTCTTTATGACTGCATAATATTCCATTGTGTATGTATACCACATTTTTTTCATCCAGTTCAGTTTTGATGGGCAGCACCATTGGTTCTATGTTTTGCTATTGTGAATAGTGCTGCAATAAACATGTGTGTGCGGGTGTCTTTTTTGTAGAATGATTTGAGTTCCTCGGGGTATATTCCCAGTAGGGGAATTGCTGGGTCATATATATGGAAGGTCAATGTCTAGTTCTTTTAGAAATTGCCACACTGCTTTTGAGCATTTAAATTATATTGTTTATAAGAGCATCTTTGGTTTCCTAAGTGGTCATGTTAAATCATTAAATCATAGGTTGGATAATAAATTTTGAAGCATATAATTTGATGAAAAGAAGATTTTTGGTCTTGCTTTGACTTTATTAAACTGTGTTAACTCACATTATATTCTTTTATCTTTATTCATCTTTTGGAGCATGGAGAAGATGAGGATGGAAGGAAGAGAACTATTTATTTAAACTGTGTTGAAAAAATTTATTAGCCAGTCTGTATACTAGTATACATCTGTAATCATCATGTTACTCTTTTATATTTTTTTGAAGAATTTTTTAATTATTACTTGTAGTAACTTAATTAATGAGTGAACCAGCAATTCCAAGTAGTAAATTCTGGTAGTTCATTACCAGTTGTCTAAGATTAATAGACTGAAGTTGCTGATGAAATGACTTTCCTTTAAGAAACTAATGAGTTTTTCCGATTTAAATGTTCTAGTAACTGTGTCGCCTTTCCATTGCACCAGATATAAAGATTTATGTGAATAAATATTGACCTCAGTTTGCTTTTAAGACAATATCTAACTCAGTAGATGTTTTCATCCCAATGTAAAGTCATTATAATCACCACTATTTAATTTCCAGTTAAGTGTTCAGAAAGGCAGTGCATTTGTTCTCTGGCCTTTGCTGTCTATTTTAATTTTCTTATTTTTTCAAGACAGAGTTTTTGAGAATTCTTCCTGATCATCTTTGTTAAAGTTTAACTAAAATAATAAAGGTGTTGAAATGTTGGAAGCTAATCCCTTGCCTATGTGTTTGGTTATTATGGTAATAATTACATGGCTTAAAGTTCTAATCACATGTCTAAGTGAACGAGCATTTAAACTGAACATTATTCATTGAGAAAAGTATAAATCTATTAAGATAAGGAGATCTAAACTGGTTTTGTAATTATTTATCTTACGCCTTTTAGAAAGTCTGTGCCTAGCAATCGACTCTCAAAATGTTTTTAAACTATGGTCACAACACAAGATTATATTTACATTGTGCTCTGGTGGACACAGATACACACATAAATGTATATATTCACGTGGAAAAGGAGATTCATAAAACAGTGTTCATTATGTGTTTCCAGTGGGTAGTAACTTACTGTTGGAAGAATTTTTTTTTTATAACAATAGAAATAACCTAACCTTCAAATGAATTTGATCTGAATACCTAGAGATATATAAACATTAACACAGTGTGACACAATGTCACTTAGTAATGTTCTAAATGTTAGAAAGTGCTCAGAATGGTAGAAAGTACCTGGAATTGATGTGACCTTAAGAAAAGATGTGAGTAGAATGGCTGTTTTTTTTTTCTTTTCTTTTCTTAAGGCATGTATTACTGTGAGCATTGACAAATTATATACTGAATGGCTGAAGGAAACTTTCTGTGGTTATCTTGTCTAACCTATGTCAGTAGAGAATGACGAAAGTCTCAGAAAGCTTTTCTCTTTCAGTGTAACAACTCAGTTTCAAACTTAGGATGGTTTAGTTTTTCTTTATGTCTCTTGGGTTTTTGTCACTGTTACCTGAGCCATAGCTGTAGCAGGTGCATGACAGCCTGATCTCTGTACTAGACATGAAGTGTTCATTAATAATCTAGCATCGTGTCAGATCTATTCTCATGGTGGAGGTATATACCACGAGGAACTAATCTTCTGTGGGAAGTTGTGATAAGATTGCTCCCAATACATCCATCTGCATATCTGAATAGATTATATATGAAAACAAGGGATTGTGCTGTTTTACTGTTGAGTAACTGAAAAATTTATACAGAGATTTTAAAAGTAGTTGCAGAAAGCTACACTGGTTGTCAGTGATACTGTTAGCCATGTAGCCTTACTTTAATCCATGTCATCTTTCTTCCTTTAGAACACAGGATGCTTCAGGGCCTGAACTGATACTACCTGCAAGCATTGAATTCAGGGAAAGTTGTAAGTAATTTTCGATTCCATTGGTAATGAATTTTTTCTTGATCCATTTTTCTCCATCTGATTTCCATGTTTTGTTTTTCCTTCTTTTTTGAAATCTTTTCACAGCTGAAGATTCATTTTTATCTGCCATCATAAATTATACTAATAGCTCTACAGTCCATTTTAAGTTATCCCCTACATATGTATTATATATGGCATGCCGGTATGTATTGTCCAGCCAGTACAGACCTGATATCAGTCCCACTGAGCGCACTCACAAAGTCATTGCAATAGTCAACAAGATGGTGAGCATGATGGAAGGAGTCATTCAGGTAAGCTCCGGCTTGGAAAACTATGCTAACCCAAATAATTTGGCAGTAATTTTTAAAGCGTTTTTTTAGCGCTTCTTTCTTGGTTACATGTCTGACTCTAAAGATTTTTTTCTAAAATAAAAGCTAATGTAAATAGAATAGAAAAGTGTATAACTTTAAAAAGTTGGAGGAAATGTAAGATTTTTTTTCTATTTTTTTCTTATAAACTTCAAAGTAAATGAAGATAACTGTGTTTGTGGTAACGTAATGACCATGAAAAAGATCCTTAAATCTGCAGTAGTGGTTGTGAGAGAAAGTGTTTAGACTACTGTGGGTCTTCTTAGAATTTTTCTTTAAATAATTTTTTGAGATGAAATTCACATAAAGTTAATCATTTTGAAGTGAACAGTTCAGTAGCATTTAGTGCATTCACAGTGTTCTGCAATCACCCACCCCTATCTGGTTTTGAAACATCTCCATCACTCCAGAGTGAAAGCCCTTTTCCATTAAGCAGCTTCTGCAGTTCTTTCCTTCCCTAGTTCCTGACCTCCACCTTCTAAGAATTTTTTAATGGTTATACAAAGGTACTTGCTCTTTTATAATGAGCCTACTATGGTGTTGGCAGTAGTGGACTTTTTTGGATGGCATGTATAAGTATAATGGACATCATGACATACTTCTCACTTAAAATGAAATCATTTTGTAAACCCGTTGAGAATTTCAGAATATAAGGGTATTCTGTTGGTAGGATGGTTTGATTCCTTTAACTCTTTATCAGCAGTTGATGAAATTGGCATAGCAATTTTTCATGTTTACAGATAATTATAACACTTAATCTTTAAAGTCCTTAAAAATAAGCTTGCATATTTTAAAAAATTATTAAGTAATTTCCAATGCCATTATGTGATGTTAAGTGACATGGTTAGATGGTTTGGTTGTTTTTCTCCTGGCAGGATAGTTTGAGGAAAACTAAGGTGATCTTTGAATTCCCTCAGAATTGTTTTAAAAAGGCCAAAAATTTTCAAGAAATGTTTCTTTCATGTTTGGATGATGAGTATGAGTTTGATGGGTTATGATAGGACATAGATAAAAGGGAAAGTCATTTTATTTGGATACCATTTTGTTACTCCCATATCATCATTTTATAAACAAACATGGATTTCCTTTTCAGTTGTCATTCAAAGCCATTGTCTGTCTTCTATCATGTTTGGATTTCTAAAGCCTATTTCAAATTGTGAAACACTTGTCGTCAAACTACCTTTGGTAGCCTTTTTCTTACTGATGTGAATAGTCAGGGAAATCACTATGATCAAAACAAGTCTTTTAAACCTAAGATTTAGGTTTAGTTTCAGTAGAAAAGAATTATGGTAGTGAATAGCTTAAATTCTACTTTTCAAAAATTCTCAGCTTTTATTTTGATTGTTTCTGTTGATCTTTCCTGCCTCTTTTATTCTCAGTAATTAGTTAATTCAGAGGAATGGACTCTCATATACCTTAATGTAGTAAGCACATGATTATCATGAAAAGACATTTAGAAGTCCTTCCTTTATAAGTCTTATAAAGAAATCAGTATGTTCATGTGTGTTTATTATAGCATCATCTTTTAAGGTAGACTCAATAAAAATTCACTTAGTTATTGTGCCAGTGTTAAGAACAGAAAACTCCTTTAGGTTATATTCTTCCAAAGCTGCTTCAGAACCATAAGTGAAAATGTAATTTGGGAATAACATAACTAAATGTTGTACCTTCATGTCGTACCTTCATATTAGTGTTTTGATTTTTTTAAACTATCATGATTGTTTACAAGTTTCTTTCTCTCGTTCTGCTTGATTTCCCTTCGTCTGTTTTTCTCCAGGAAGTAGACCAGGTTGACCAGGTAGGACATCTTGCTGGGAGTCGATCCTAGCTGTGTTGCTTAGCCAAGTTTCTCATGCTGCTCCCATGTCAAATACAGTACTACAACAGCTGGACTGAACAGCGCATAACACTCATTCAGCAACTGAGACATGCAGTACTAAAATCCTTTTGACTGTGCAACCTTTATCAGCATTTCATGATTTCTGCTTAATGCACTTTAGTGTGGATATGAAATGACAAAAGTTCTGTTTCTTCTCTTTATTATTTATCCTTGGTTCCTATTCTTTGGATCTCATCTGAGGTTGCCTGGCCTGCACATGTGGTCGGGAGAGGATGTGATAGATCAGTACTTGATACTGAGTTGCATGGTGTCCAAACCGGTGACTACAAGTATCAGGGTGGCTGTGGGTAACCATGGATACATGTGTGTATACTGCACAGATTACCAGATAATGCACAATCTACAATTTGATGTTATGTTATTTGGTATCCCCACTTCTCCACTGATTCCACCCATAAATTGTAGCTAACTAAATCCGTATGACTATGTACACGAATCCTAAGAAATAGTTGCAGTGGTTATTTACTTCCCATTGCTGTGTGTGCACCCAAATTCCTTTGCAAATATCTGGTATCTGTGGTAAATACCTTGGTGAAAATGGGAAGGTACTGGTCTATCTTCAGCAGCTTTTCAAGAGCATTCCTTTTTATTTTTATGATTTTTGTGTGTTCTGTGTTGCTTATGGAAATGTGTTCTGTCTACAGAAACAGAAGAATATTGCAGGGGCACTTGCCTTCTGGATGGCAAATGCATCTGAACTTCTCAACTTCATTAAGCAGGACCGAGACCTTAGTCGAATCACATTGGATGCCCAGGATGTTTTAGCACACTTGGTTCAGATGGCATTTAAGTAAGGAACACATTTTTTAAGATGACACTGTTCTACAAATAATTAATTTTAAAGGTTTATATTTAATTGAATATGGATGAGTATCAAGCATAAATATGTATGTGCAAGATGTATCGACTTAATACTGAATTCAGTGAGCTATATGTCAAGAATGCTGACAGTAAAACTTGTATTTTTTAAAATGGAAAATATTTCTAAAGTGTCCATATTATTTTGCATTTGATACCATACCTGACAGTAGCAGTGTGTCATGCTGAGATTATTTAAATTGTGTTTGTATCTTCAGATACTTGGTTCACTGTCTTCAATCGGAACTTAATAATTACATGCCAGCCTTTCTGGATGACCCTGAAGAGAATAGTCTACAAAGACCAAAAATAGGTTAGGATGTTCTTTGACTCCTTCCGTCTTTCCCTCTTTCTTCACATCTGACTTTATTTTAATGTTTACTATTTGTAAGGGGTATTTTTTAAAAATGAGATGTTCTGTTGAGTTTGGCAGTCTTCAAAATAATATGTTTTCATTACTGTCTGTTTTGTTTATGAATAGTTCTCATTTTGGTGTGTCATGCTGGTCATACTAAAAAAGTCTTCTAGAGTGAACTTAAAATCATAAGTGTAATTAGTCAATAACCATATATGGTTTAAGGCCATGTCACTGTTTCATATTTGAATGAAATTGGTATTTTTATAATGATTAAACAGCAATTATTACCATATCTACTGTTATCAACATGTATTGCAAACTCAAAGAGTTCTTCTTGGATGATATTCTGGTGCCCTTGCTTTCTCATCCTGTCTGAGCAGATGATGTGCTACACACGCTCACAGGAGCCATGTCTTTGCTGCGACGCTGCAGAGTCAACGCTGCCCTGACCATCCAGCTCTTCTCTCAACTCTTCCACTTTATCAATATGTGGCTGTTCAACAGATTGGTGACTGACCCAGATTCAGGACTGTGCTCTCACTACTGGGGTGCAATTATCCGTCAGCAGCTGGGCCATATTGAAGCCTGGGCTGAGAAGCAGGGGCTGGAGCTGGCAGCAGACTGCCATCTCAGCAGGATTGTACAGGTGTGCTGCTCCCCATCCCCACAGTTCATGTGCTTTGTGGTCAAAGTATCTGATGTTAAGTGGGCACAGCTTGGATGCAGCCAGACCCCAATACCCTTCTTTTGGGGTTTTTAATATGTACAAATAATGACAATACTGATGTATTAGTACCTAGCTGCCGAAACAAAGTACACATTGTTTTTACACTGTATCAATGGTTTGTCATAATTTTTACAGAATAAGTGTAAGAGAATGACTGCTATAGGTGCATACTTACTGTCTGAATAAGTGTAAGAAAATCATCGCTTGTATACACATGAACATTCTGAGTCAGGAATAATGGTGATGCCTGGCGACCACAGCTTGTCTACCTGGGTGACTTTCTGATAGTTTAAAGTACACAAACATTGTTTCATGCACACAATTAATTAAAATATATAGAACTACCTTCATGGTGTATGCATAAGGTATGTATGAAACAAATGAATTGCATATTTAGACTTGGGTTCCATCCTGAGATCTCTCACTGTATATGCAGATTTTCTAAAATTGGAAAATATTCCAAATCTGAAAACTTCTGGCCTTCCACATTTCGGATAAGAGATTCTCAATGGGCACCAAAAACTGAATGGCTCAACAACTGTCTCTGGCTCTGGAAGCTAGAAGCTGAAATCAAGGTGACAGCAGGGTTCAGTCCTTCTAGGCTCCGAAGAAAGGATCCCGCCTCCAGCTTCTGGTTATTTGCATGCAGTACATAGCATCCTTGACCTGTAGATGCATCATCCCAATCTCAGCCTTTATTTTCACATGACATTCTCCTTATTTGCAGGTGTTAAATGTCTGCTTTATATAAGGTCACCATCATGTTAGACCTACTGATCTCTTTTGAACTTGATTACTCTTGTAAAGATGCTATCTCTACAAAAGATCACATTCTGAGGTTTAGGAATTATATCCTCATATGTTGGGAATCTAGCATATAAGAATTTTAGGGAACACAGTTCTTCTCAAGACAAGTGGTAACCAATGGAATATAAATACCCTTAAAGGGTCCTTTATATTGAGATCTGTAAAGTGAATTTTAGAAAACTTGATACTGAAAGATACCAATTTAAAAACGGATAGTAATTAACTCTGAAGAATACAAAGTCATATCATATTCTAATGGCCTAATGAGCTCTGAGGGAAGTTTTTGGATATTGAAGACTAGGAACTGGTGTTTTATAATTAAATGAGTCACCTACAGCCTCACAACCTAGGACTTTGTTTTTTATTATAGTGTATGCCTTTTTTCTTGATTTCTTAATCTCTTCTAAAGAGATTTAGAATAGAGAGAGCAGTCAGCTAGTTTTCAAAAGTCATGACAATGAAACTATTTAGACATTAGTAACTGGTAATCTGAATGGTCATGCAAATGTTTTAACTTTCACAGAGCATTCTTACAATGTTTTATGAACATAAATAATTAATAATTGAATCTAATTACACATGCATGTTTTAATAAAATTAAGATGGCATCTAAAAACTTTGCAAGACAGTGTTTTTAGTTCTATTTAATGTATATAATTAACATTAATAGAAGTCTGGAACATCCTATATTTCAAAAATAGCCCTTCCAGAAATATCTTGTGGATTACCTACCAGCAGCTTGACTGCCCTTTTCTACAAAATAGTGAAAAGTGAATCACCTTATATTAAATAGTATAGCGTTGGAACCAATATTTTATTATAATGATATTTGGCTTGTAATGGAATTTTGAACATTGAGGAACTTATTTATGACAAAAAAAATCAAAATTTTATCTTATGTTATTCTAACATGTGGTAACATGTGAAATAGTCACTGACATGTATTGCTGATTCATTGATACATGTTGTGCAATAGTAATTCTGACGTCTTCCACCTGGTGTTTTTCTATTCGAGCAGACAATGCTGCCCTGTTTTCTTCCTCCCACATTAATAATAAGTCATTTATTGTCCAGTTTTTTGTTTGAATAAGATGTGGAAGAACTCACTTATGATTCCTGAAAACCAACATCTCAGCTGACTGATTATATCTCAGTATACAGTTCATCTCTTTATTTGCATTTTCATGATTTGAGTGGAAAACTACAAGGAAACATACATTTTTGAAAAATCGGTGCTGGCATAAGTTTATCCTGTATAGTCACCAGCAACCTCCTTATGCCCCCTTTGTGAGGACGTTGAAGTGGTTTGCTAGATTTACGATGTCCCCTCAGAGGGCTAAATTAGCAAGTTGTCATAGTTTTACAGATACTACATAAAGTATATTTATGAAATACTTTTAAATCATGATATTTCGTGTCATTTATTCTTTTAAATAGGCAACCACTTTGCTTACCATGGATAAGTATGCACCCGATGACATTCCAAATATAAACAGCACCTGTTTTAAGTTAAATTCACTACAACTTCAAGCCTTATTACAAAACTATCACTGTGCACCTGATGAGCCTTTTATCCCAACGGTAAGTGAGTATTGCCACATTACCACACAGTGTGGGACATGCTTGCACAGGGAAATTTGGATTAAAAAAAGCGAAAGGAACTCTTTTTATTAAGTTAGCTTATTTAGTAAGCTTATAGAATCATTTTGCTGTTAATATTTAAGTTACAATTCAGTGCAAGAAGCAGAAACTACAGAAGCATTTTAGGTAGAAGGAGATTTTATTCAGGGAACTAGGTTGTTGGAAAATCCTTAGAAGGGCTGGAAGAGAGGAGATTAAGAGGCTGTTGGACTGTTGCGCTCCAGTGCACATTGTTGTGACTGAGCACCAGAGAACCACAGCTGCTGCATCAACAGCCACAAGATACCCTTCTCACGCTAGCTGATGTAAGAGGTTCACGATGGGTAAAATTCCATCCAATCCAGAATGGAGCTGGGAGTTTTTGCGTGTCTGCCTCTCACTAGAAGTTACAGAGGGTGAGAAATCCAGTCCATAATGTCTACCACCACTGACTGTTTACAATGAGAGAAGTGCTGTGAAAACCTCACATTGCAATTAAATGTGTGTCCACAGAATTATGCAAAATAAGTGGATGGACGGATTGACCTTTATTGAGTTTATGCCAATGAAAGACATGTACAAAATAGGTAGAAGTTGGAAATCACCAAATTGAAAGTACAGCGTATAAATAAATCCTGTATATCTTCATATAAAGGATTACTACCTGCAGTGAGGAAGAATGAATTACAATTACCCATCACAGCCTGGATGAATATTGTGACATAATTGGCACAAAAGAAACCCTAAGCAAAGTATGTGGTTCCATCTGTGTGCATTTCAGGAACTGACAAAACTACTCTGTGATGTTAGAAGCCTGGATGGCCACTCCCTTTGGGGAAGAGGGGGTAGGAGAGGGATGGGGATGTACAGGGGCTGCTCAGGTGATGATATCCTGTCTCTTGAATGGAAGTGGAAATGGTGGTGGAGCTGGTGAATTTGCTTCATTGAGCTATAGAATTAGAATTTGTGAACTTTCCTCTGAGTGGTTTGTATATGAATAAAAAGTTTTTAAACAAAAATCACCCATAAACCCACAATTCAGAAATAACTTTTATATATTGATACATTGCCAAACAGGGACAAATAGTGCCTAGTAGATATTTTATTTTTTCCTGCTTTTAATATTTAACGTTGTGTGGACTTCCCCTTATACTGTTAAACATTCCACAAAAACATCTTTATTAACAACTGAAAATGAATTGTGTGAGGAAAAAAAAGATTTCTTTGGAAAAGAAGAACTACTTTTTTCTTGTGATTGAACAGTTTTATTTAAAGCTACAAATTACTAAAAATTGATAATTAAAATCTTGGTTTGTTCGTAGAATATGTGCACCTTGCTTGTGGGTTGTTGCCTTAGAAGACTGATGTCAAGTATAGCAATGCTTCTGCTTTACTTGCATGCCCCTGCATCTGGATGTGTGAGCTGTGCTACAAGGATCAAATGGGCTTTGTGGCATCGTTGGTCACTTATACCAGTCACTGAGCATCTCTTTTTAATTTTGCATTTGTTTTCCAAACAGGATCTTATAGAAAATGTAGTGGCTGTTGCTGAAAACACTGCTGATGAGCTGGCCCGCAGTGATGGGAGGGATGTGCAGCTGGAGGAGGACCCTGACCTGCAGCTGCCTTTTCTTTTGCCAGAAGATGGCTATTCTTGTGATGTTGTCAGAAGTATTCCAAACGGTTTACAAGAATTTTTAGACCCTCTGTGCCAGAGAGGTAAATATTGGTCACATGTCTGAGTCTGAGCTGTGACCCCAGTGGAAGTGAGCATTTGAGTCATCGTCCACCTCCTGGACAGTCCACTCATGTGGGAGTGCACCCCTGTGCCTCCTGGGGAAGTCTGTATTCCACTGATTTGGAGAAACACTTCATGGTGACACAGGGTCAGAAGTGTCCAGACACAGCCCTCATGGGTGTGTTGTGACCCCACAGTAAGCACTCGCTCTGTCCACTTGGTGCCATGGTTACAGTTTCTGCCTGGACCTTTTATTACTCCTCTCTCTTCCTGGTATTTTATGAGTCTAGTAGGCCGATTCATTCTCTTAAAACAAAATTGTAAACTTCTTGTTGGTACCAGCACAGCAGAGTACTTAAGAGCAGCACAGGCTTTGGAAACAGACTGCTTGAGTTCTAAACCCAATTCTATCACTTACGAGCAGTGCTGCCTTGCTACTGTGGGCGGGTTACTTCTGTGCCTCAGTTTTTCATCTGGGCGGGTTACTTCTGTGCCTCAGTTTTTCATGTTAACATTACCTAGCTAAGAGATTGCTGTGAGGACTGAATGGGCCGCCCATGGAGCATATAGAGCAATGGCACAGAGTGAGTGTGTGTAAGTGCTTGGTGGCTGTGGCTACTGCCACCGTGCCAAATTGACACATGCTCGTGTGCTGATTAAACCCAAACTCCGGCATGTGTTGTGCTTATATATAGTCCTTTTGCATGAAAGGTTTCAAAGCATTGCACAATCTGTGCACAACTCATTTCTCTGGTTTTGTTTTGTAACCTTTGCTGTGTTTTCTTGTTGAGGTATATTGATTATTTCTAACGTATAAGCTTTTGAAAACACCATGATTATTTCTAACGTATAAGCTTTTGAATTAGACCAGATTTTAGTCCCATCTTACTACTTTTTTGTAAAGTGGAGAACAGCTCAGAAGAGTAGAAAAATAGACCCAAAATATAGGAATTTCTATGAACAAATACAAGTAATAATAGTAGAGAAGTTAAGGTTTTATGCTCATAGGCATATGAACTGGGTGAATATGATTTTTAACTTTGGTGACTATTTAACTCACCACAGTAAATAAGTTTTTATGTCTTCAGAGGCATCTTCAAAGTTTTTGATAGCTTAAAAAACTCATTTTACAAAGGCTACTTCTAATGAAATGTGTTTGTGAAACATCCAGCACTGGAGCCTTCCCAGGTGCTCAGTGATCAGTGCCATCCTCAAAGAAGCAGAGCCCACAGTGGGGCTTGGCAGGGGTGAGGTCTCTTAGGAACCCACAGGATGAAGGGCAGGAGCAGGAGTAGGCAGGGAGAGCCGTCAGTCCGGGTAGAGGTTGCATCTGTGACACTTGTGACCAGGTGAGGTAAGGAGGATGGCTAGCCTACAGTGCAAGTCTGAGGAATGGAGTGGACCCAAGATGGCCCCTGGAGATGAGTTCTGTGCTCTGTCATGATCTGGGAAAAGCCTCCCAGCACATGGTGGTGAATCCAGAGGCAGCCGTACATCTGCCATGCAGCAGGCACCTGGCTGCTACAGGACTGCTTAGAGGTGTCCTTCCAGGCTGCCATGTCTTAGCATTTCACAAGCCACAGCCAGCTGTCTTTTCTAGATGCGTCCCACGCAACGAGGTGCTTACGGCACTTGCCATCTCACCCCAGTTCCCCATTCTTCTGTTGAAGCCTACATATTGCCATGGATCTTAAAATCAAGGTTTGTGTATGGCTCTCTCCAAGTGACTCTTCCCCCGTCACCTATAGGAGTAAGATAAACTGTGAGCATGATATCCCCTCCAGCCTTACTTTCCTACCTTGAAATGTGTACACTGTATAGACTATTAATACTGAGCTGTGTATTGTGTTTCCATGTTGGTACATTTGTTACAACCTTACTCCTGCTGTTGGACTTACACATTTTTATTTTCTTAATTTCAATCGAATATCTTTTTATCTAGATAACCTCTGCATCTTTCTAGCACTTAACATGCTTCCCCAGGAGCAATTCTTATGTTACTAGCTTCTGTTTTTGCACCAGTTGCATTGTGCTGTCTGTCCCCCATGTTGAGTGTGGGTCCCTAGATCCTGGGCTGGACTGGCTACACTTTCTCTATTTCCAAGCATCTCACGTGGACCTTACAAATAAGCATGCAGGGAGACTAACTAACTAGCATTTTGTGGATGTGTATAATTTATAGTGTGCACACAGTTGCCAGTTTTGGAATATATGCCATAGAGTAGATGCTTGCCAGGTTGGAAATAGTGAGCTCTTGACTTGATGATGAAGTTTTCTTCATGACTTCCCTGTAGGCTCTCTTGAGTGATTAATTTTAGGACATATGTGCTATTTTGTCATGGTCTTGGCATCACCACATTATTTCATATGCTGGATGATTGGATATGCAGCTTTGTATGCAGATACCTTTTAAAGACTCACAAAGAACCGAGTGTCTTCTTTATGCCATTAGTGTTTTTAATTCTACACACTCAATTCTTTGCAAGCTGATTAAAGAATTAATTTGTTGTGCTCAATGTATGTTCCTTATTTTCTTCATACAATACAGTTTTGTGAGAGAAGGCTTTACAGCCAGCCTAGACTCATACCTGGTCTGAGATGCATTCCTTAAGCAATAAAGGAAAATTTCTGTTTGTGTATGGCCCAGAACTTGTTATAGAAACCTGGCATTTGAAAAAATAGGGAAATAATTTACTATTGTTGAAATTTAAAATTACAAAAAATTTGTGAATTCCCTAAAATATGGGAAAGAGAAGCAAGTTACAGATTATATATTAATACAACTGGACTGAAACAGTGATTTAAAAAAGAAAAGATAAAATTAAGTAAACTTACTTTATATTCTTATTTTTACTGAGTATGTTTTTGATACCTCCTTTTCCCTATACCACAAATAATTTCATAATTACAGTTAAATAGAACAGTCAAAACTAACAGTCAGAATTATCCTCACTGATGAAACACTAGAATGGGATGAGACTGTTAGCTATTGCCAGCGAAGATTCCTCGCCATTCTGCAGGGTTGGGACTAGTTGAGACTTGGTGAAAAGCTGCACTGTGCCTGGCACACAGGACACCCTTGAGGAGTGTTAACTGCTCGTAGTGAGAGGAAGGTGACAGCTCTGGAAAGCACGTAACAAGAACTGTGCAAGGCCTGTGTGAAAGGGCTTGGCCAAAAAAATCACTAGAAACAAAATAAGTTTTGACTGGATGAAGGATGACATACATACTTTGAATTGAGAGGCTTAGTTTTTAAAAAAATGTCATTTGTCCCTGATGAAAATATCAGAGATATTCTTTAAAACTTTGTAAATATGAGAAGAGGTCCCAGAAGTGTAGTATAAACCATCTGATATCTTGAATGCAAGTCTTTGAACCTGGAGTCTGATGTGGTAGGTAGATACCCAGTGGTAGTTTTCTTTTTGGTTCTCTCCCTCTTTTTTTTTCCTTTGCAAGTAGGTCTTTTGAATGTCATTACAGATATCTTAGTCAAATGGATTCAACAATTCTGCAAGGAAGTAATGAAAAGGGAATTCAATAATTTCTTTTTATTTTTTTTTGAGTTGGAGTCTCTTTCGCCCAGACTGGAGTGCAGTAGCCGCTCCCAGCCACCGCAACCTCGACCTGCTGGGCTCTGGCGGTCCTTCCGCCTCAGCTTTCCAAGTAGCTGAACTACAGGCGCGCGCTACCACGCCCGGCTAATTTTTTGATTTATTGTAGAGATGAGGTCTCGCCAAGTTGCCCAGGCGGGTCTCGAACCCGCGGGCTCAGGCAATCCACTCAGCTCAGCCTCCCAAGGCGCCAGATGACAGGCTGAGCCACTGAGCCCAGCTCAATAATTTCTTACAGAAGTAAGGGATTCAGAAGGGGGAATCAGTTTCACTTTTCTTCTTGGTGCTGCAATTCTCTGGGCCAAAAAATATATATATAATTTTAAATGTCTGATAATCCCATTTTCAATGGGGGAAATAAAGGTATAGAGTAAGAAAAAGAAATACTGTCATTAGATATTATGCAATCCATAATTTATCATGCTTCCCTTGTTGACGTCAGTTATCTTGACGTGGTGTGCTTTTTCAGTTTTATAATTTGCTTGTTTCCTCCTTAGGATTTTGCAGGCTAATTCCTCACACACGTTCACCAGGTACTTGGACAATATATTTTGAAGGTGCAGATTATGAAAGTCACCTTCTGCGTGAGAACACAGAACTGGCAAGTATTTTGAGGATGCTAGACAAGCGAAGTGAAACGTATTCCTAACATGAAGATTTGATGCAAAGCATTCCTTTCTTAGCTGTACGTTGTTGTGATAGGAACATTTGAAAGTCACCTTTAAGTACTGATTTTCCCAGGCCATGTCAATACATTTTCATCTTTAAGCAAAGGTACTTTTTAAAATAAGGAACACTTGTGCTCACTGTTAGACCAGTCTTAATATATGTTCTAAAACATATTAATATGATAGCTGTAACAGATTTTGTTAGAAAAGTCAGTTTTCTTGGCAGAAATATTTTTTTCATTTATATAGTTTATTCTTTCTTAAGTATTTATCAAGTCATTGACTAACATTTTATTTTTTGAAAAAGTACTAAATTCCAGTATTTCCCAGTTTATATATGTTAAGAACAATTTTGCATCGCTTCATATAGAGTTTTAAACACAAAAAAAGATTTTTTTGTATATTAAATTTAAAGTGTTTAATTTATTTTGACCTCTAGCTTACTTTATTGTTTATTTATTTTTGAGTCAGGCTCTTGGTTTGTCATCAAGTCTGGAGGGCAATAGCATGATCACAGCTTACCGCAGCCTTGACCTCCTGGGCTCAGGCTATCCTTCCACCTCAGTCTCCCAAGTAGCTGGAACTACAGATGTTTGCCATCACACCCAACTAATATTTTATTTATTTATTTTTTTTATAGAAGTGAGATCTTGCTATATTGCCTAGGTTGGTCTCGAACTCCTGGGCTCAAGCAGTCTTCCTGCCTTGGCCTCCCAGAGTGCTGGGGTTACAGACGTGAGCCACCATGCCCAGCCTTGATTTCTACCTTACTTTAGATTTAGATTTGAGCACTTTTCATAGCCATCACCAAAAAATGAATTAATTGATGATTGGTCTGTTACACCTAATATATGATCATATTTAACTACTGATAAAGTGAATATCCTAATACTTTTTATTGACTTTTTGCAATTTGTCAAATCCCAAATAACAGCAGCAACTTTTGATTACCAGATTTTATGGGGGAAAAAAGTGCCTTCTTAGACGGATTCACTGATTCTTCATCTTTTTAGTTTATTCTCAGATTCCTCAGTTGATTTCAGGTCTTAATTTTTCAAAAAAATTCTAGTGTCATCTAATTTTGTTTATTTTTCTTCATTAAAAACTCATGTGTATAATTACCACTTCTTGACAGTATGCCTTCATGCTTTTGTCTTTAATTAGTTAAGTCCTCTCTTCGTGTGTATGCACTGTTCATTTTTTTCTGATTTTTGTTTACTCTTTGGCATATTAAGTATGACATGTATGTAACATGTAACTTCAATGGGTAATTTCACTTGCTTGTTTTTATGAGTCTGTTCAAGAGCTGGCTTGCCTTATTGGGCTGTAACTTAGTCACCTCAAGCTTATTACTCCACCAAGTGGGCTTCTTTTAATAACAAAGCGCTTTGAATACCGTTGCATGAGTCCTGCAGCTGCCTTAATGTTGCCATTTGAAATTAAATAATTATTGCTTTTTTTATTTTTTGCTGTCCACCTCATAGACAGTGTAAAATAAGTTTAAACTTCTTCTTGGGGGGTGAGGGGTAAGCCTGGTAATTTTTTTGAATGGTGATAAACTAAAAAATGGATTTTATCTTTATGATCAGATTTTCAATCTGATAGCAAGTTTATGTTTTATAAACCAAATTTTTCAAATAACATGTAAATACCATTTATAACTAGATTCATTTTTTACATGTGAGTCAAGAGTAGCAATATTTAGTGTACCAGATTAAAACATGAAGAGTGTTTATATTAATTGACTTAATTTTACTCTTTCTTTTCCCACTATTTTGTTCTCTATCCCCATTTACTACAGTGAATATGACTGACTAGCTCATGAGTATTCTAACTACTTGGAAGCACTTTTTATGACTTTAGTAATAAAATAAACCTTTGTTTTCATTCTTTAGGCTCAGCCTCTGAGGAAAGAACCTGAAATAATCACTGTGACCCTAAAAAAGCAGAATGGAATGGGCCTTAGCATTGTTGCAGCCAAGGTAGGACAGAAGTAGTGGTGTGAGAGCTGTTTCTTCATTCTTGAAACATCGTGTCAGGAGTTGGTCAGAGGCAGGCATGTGCAAGCACTTCCCCGCCTATGTGGAAAGTGCACGTTCCATTCTGTTTCCTGTGGGGAGGAATGGGGCTGCGTGAATGAAGCCAGTGTGCTCGTTGGCTTGGTTAGTTGAGGGATGATCTTCTGCTCTGAGAATGTAGCTTGAGTGGGTGATAACTTGAGATTGAGCAGATGTTGCTCAGAAGGGAGCAGTTAAAGGCACAGTCAGAACCTGCTTAGCACAGCGGGGAAGCCAACATTGGCATGGTAAGGAACTGCGTAGTGGAAATGGCACAGGGCTGTCACCTCATCACAGTGGAACACTAGACACTCTTCTCAGACCTCGGTGCACCTGGCATCACTAGGGGCCTTGGGATGCTGGCAGGTTTCTGACACTGGACCTCAGGTTTTCCCTTCCCTGCTGTGAAGTGGAACCCAGGAAATGACACTCCTCACCTAGGCTGAGTGTGGTTCTGACAAGTACTGACCACTGGGCCACCCTCCACAACACTTTGGAGCTGAATCCTTCACCTACTAGCCTGGGGCAGGAAATTTAAAACAACACCTATCTTTTCTTTTGGTTGAAAGAAATGAATGCTGTGACTCCTAAAGTTGCTGAGTCTGAGCCTCTTCAAGTCTGTTTGCTATAATGAATTTTCACTCTATATAAGATTCAGATATTTTTCATGGAACAAACTTTTTAGGTAATATTCAATAACTAATATTTCAGTTGACATTCCTGATACTTTGCTTAGGATAGCACTTTGCTAACTAAAATTTTTATCTGTGGTTCTCTCTCTAGGGAATATATGAAAAGCTTATGAATATTAATATGCTGTCATGATAGAAGTGCCTTCTGAAGTGCATGCTGTTAGTGTGCTTTGAGAAATATTTTCAAATTGATAATAGTCAAAAATTTCAATATTTGAAACCCTGTTATTCCCATTGCTAAGGGACCTGTGGTGTACGTGTGTGTGTGAGAGAGAGTCAGAGTCCTTCTCTGTTGCCCAGGCTGAAGTGCGGAGTACAGTGGCACGATTGTGACTCACCACAGCCTCCAACTCCTAGGCTCAGGCAATCCTCCTACTTCAGCCTCTTGAGGAGCTGGGACTACAGGCGCATGCCACCACGCCTGGCTAATTTTTTGTTTGTTTTTTTTGTTTCCTTGTCAAGATAAGTTCTTGCCATGTTGCCCAGGCTGGTCTTGAACTCCTAGGCTCAAGCCATCCTCCTGCTTCAGCTTCCTGAGAAACTGGTACTACAGGTGCATAATGCCACAGCAGGCTAGTTTTTAATTTTATTTACTTGTAGAGATGAAGTCTTTCTATGTTGCCCAGGCTAGTCTTGAACTCCTGGTGTCAAGCAATCTTCCTGCCTTTGCCTCCCAAAGTGTTTGGATTACAGACATGAGCCACCACACCTGGTGACCTGTGATTTTTAAAAGTTTAATTGCACTAAAGTCTTTTTCCCCTCAGTCCATCTAATTTGTGAAGGGTTCATTTAAAATGAGGGTATGGGATAGACCATGAGGTTTGCATTGCACTGAACAAATGCAGAAGTGTGAGAAAAGGTGTTGAGGTTGTGGCTCTTAACTGAAGACCAGACGATGAGCTCAGAGATAGTCCAGCAGGTGGGCAGGCTCTTCCTAGCTGGGGTCTTCACCCCTTCCTTGCCCTCATGCTGCTGCTGACGCAAGCAAGACTGTGTGTCATGCTTTCCAAGGACTTGCTACAGCCCTCGCTATCTTCTAGTCAGGACCTGTCACGGCTGGTACTTGATCACTGGGAACTTGGCGTCTTTCCTCCTAGACTGGCGGCATGTCATCTTCTTTGTGTATCCCTGTCGCTAACAGTCTCTGGCATGTGGTAGGCAATACAAAACAAAAAGTACTGAAAAAAATAGGTAACTAATAACAGTTTAAAAAAAAAAAAGGAGTGGGCATTTGATTTGCTGTCATGGATGTTTAATCTTGGAAGTTAGTTTATTTAATATAAGTTTACCAACTATATTAACAAAACTCTCACTGAGTTTACTGTGAGGAAAATTTGATATCCATAATCTTAGCCATAACCAGACAAAAGCCTATGAAACAATACGTGATTAAGATCCAGTATAAATATCATAAAACTTTACATTTGAGAGAAAGGGGTTGAGAAGATTAATGACAGTTTCAGCAGTTGTGGAGGGCATCAAGGAAGAAATGGAATTTCAGTTAGTCTAGAACAAAAGGAATTGGAAAAAGGAATAACAGAGTGATCTAGTGGGTAGAGTGATAGCACAAGAGGATAGGACGGAACATGCAAGTCTCAGGCACACCATATTTGGATAAAGTGAGACCTGTGTGATTAGGGAGAATTGAGTAAGACGGGCAGTGCTTAGTTCTAAAACTCTTGATTGACAGGTTGAAGAGTCTGTACTCTATCTTGTAGGCACTACAAAGAAATGAAGAGTTTGTGACAAAAGTGGAATATGGTGAAACTGACATTTAAGGCTAATTTATCTGGGCAAGGTGTACAGGATGAGTCAGAAGAACCTGGGCTAAAGGTGGGCATCTGTTTCAGAGTCCACAGAAAGAGCTTGAACCCTTACAGAGTGTGGGTCAGACGGGTTCTGTAGGACACAGCAGGCTGCCTCTCAGCAACCACTTAGGTAGAGGGTAGTTCAGGACCCCTCAGCCCGCCAGAATTCCTGCTTACTCCTGCATGGTGAGGGTTGTGTTCTTGGGCTGTTGTGGTGTCATGGACCTATGGCTCAGAACATTCAGAGATGTGAAAGAGGAGACTGTTGTGGTGTCATGGACCTATGGCTCAGAACATTCAGAGATGTGAAAGAGGAGACGTCAGCCATGGTGCTGTCGCCTGTTTGCTTACCTACTGAATCACTATTTTCAGGGAAAATTTTTGATTAAAAAATGACTCTTTCACACTCAGACGTATGAGGAAAATTTAACCTCCATATTTTCTGTTAATGTTTATACTATAATCTTATTTCAGATACCCATCTTGCTTGAGATTTCAGGAGTGTGGGAATGGGAGCCTCCATCAGAGTTTCTATCATTTCCAGCTTAAAAAAAAAGACAAAAAACCTCGTTCAATACAAAATGATGTTTTCTGTAGTTTCAAGTGTGACTTGTGCAGCATTGAGGATTTTCTCTCTGGTCTCATGTCCTGGTATGTGAAGGGAGGAAGGAGTGGAGCGGTGGCTTCACTTGGGCACTTCCTGCCCTCTCTTGGATGTCCTTGGATCTCTGGTGTTTTGTCTCTGAATGCTGACCTCTGTCCTCACCAGGCAGCCAGGTGTCAGGTGGACCATTAGGACAGCAAGCCAGACTGCAAGTCAACGGAATCTCTGTTCAGTTATTGCAGCAGCACAGGCAGGAGGCCAGAGAAAAGCCCCCAGGGTCAGAGTGCAAGTCAGATGAGTGGACAAGTAGAATCTTTTCAGAAGGCACTGCCTGTATGACCCAGGGAGGGAGAGGGAAGGGGTAAAAAAGGAGTCAGTAGGAGACGGTGCTGCTGCCCAGGCCAGGGTGCAGATCCCAGGGCAAGCTGGGGTGCTGTACATGACCAAAGTCTCCTGCACCTTCCTCCAGAGACCCTGGTGCTTGACCCTGGTGCTTCAGAGGCCTGAACCTGGGGGGCCGGTACTGCTTGAACTGATTCCAACTGGCCTCTGCCTATCTGTACATCCATGCTGCTGCCCACACTTGTTCTAACTCTAGATCCTTGCACTTGGCTTCTTCTTCCAGCCCCAGACTCTGCTAAGCCTTTCTCTTCTGTGAGGTGTGAAAACCCCTGAGCTGCTGTGTGTCCTCTCTGCATTTGCTCACATGCAAGGATGCGTCAGAAGAACACAGTGGGAAATCATCTTTTCATAAAATAATGTAGCTCTGGAATCCTTGCTCTTACAAAAGTGTTGATGAGAAGATACAGTAGGTATCAGTGTAGCCAATTTCCATGAGTCTCACATGATTTAGGAATCTCTGGGGGTTAACTTCAGGGTATATAGTAGTTTTAAGACTAGGTCTTTTGTACTTTTACTAGTATTAGAATAGACTTAATATGAAAGTAGTAGGTAATTATTAAAATAAATTTATTTCAGAAGAGAATATTGAGTGCCTGTTTGAAAAGTAGAGTGTAGTCTCTAACACTCCAGGTTTTTTTTTCCTTTCTGTAATAAGAAAGACATTTTAAGAGATTTGTAGAAAAGCTTGAGAAATAACAATGTTAATAGTGTTTCTAACTGGGATATAGGATTATAGAATTGGGGCTTAATGGTGCATAATAACAGCACCAGATTAGACAGATACAGATCAAAAGGTGAACTCTTTACCAACTGAAGCTAGATGGGAGCTGTGACTAAGGTGCACGTCCTATAAATACATAACTCCTGAATTAAACATACTTCATCCCTCCCCATCTCTAACTCACTCATAAATCAAGTCTACTCTATAGGAGAAGTTGAGGGTGGCTGTCCCCTCAGAGCAGGACATTCCAAAATACAGAGTGCTAAAGAGGCTGAGCACCCTCTCCGCTGGGCACCCCTGCCTCCCACACCCTTTTGGGGCTTTGCTGTCTCTGTAGAGAGTCGTCTGGAAGGAGCTAGAGTGTATCTGGAAAGGCCCCTGCTCTTCCCTTTCCTCGGTGCACAGAACTACATGTCCCTTTTCAGTAACATGGAGTTAGGGGATCCTTCCTGACATGTAGATGATTTTCACTTTGTTCTTGTTTTTGGTCTTTTCAGATATTTTCTGCAGTGAATAGTGTGTATAAACTTAAAATTGAAAGAAAGAAAAGGGAATTTAGATTTAGTCCTGAAATGGTTAATTCATCAGCTTATAAAAACTATTTAATGAGATCAAGTATGAATTTGACTCCCACCAGAGTTATTTTTACCTAGTAGACATTTTCTTCTCCTGCCAAGGACATCGATAATCCTAGGCAACTACTTTATCAGCACGTGCCCCTTGATCACTTGAGGGGTGAGATAAGAAAGTATGAATGAGGAATAGCATCATAAATCGTGTGTAATTGGGGTGTTTGTTGAATGTCTAGACTCTGGTGTAGAGCGGAGGTCAGTGAAGGCCACTCAGAGGAAATAGCTTTCAGGTTGAATGTGCAGGATGAGTAAGTGTTAGCCAGATCAGAGACAGCAGAGACTGAGTACGGGCTGTCAGCCCACTGTGGCTGTTGCAGGCCATAAGGGGAGAAGCAGGTAGGACCAGATCACAGAGCGCAGTGTGTCAGATTTTCTCCACAAGGGACCACACTATAGATATTTTCTACTTTTCAAGTCACTCTGTTGCCCTGAGTGGTTATATTGACTGTCATGGCAGCGACAGAGCAGTTCATGGGTGAGCGTGGCTGTGTTCCAGTAAAACTTTATTTATAAGAACAGGCCTTGTGATGACCTGTAAAATCCACAGACAGAGCTGTGGATTTTATTATAGGTGAAATAAAGAGCCTTTGAAGAGGTTTAAAGAATTAAGACTTAATATGATCAGAGTGCAGTTTTAAAAGTTTAATTTTACACTTTAATAGAGCATGAGTTAGAGGCACTCAGAAGTACTACCAAAGATTAATAATAAGGAAGTTGTATTAATTGTGAGGGGGGCGGGGAGGGGAGTCACGGAGGCTTAGCATGGGAATGTGGCAGTGGAGATGATGGGAAGGTGTGCTGTGTGTGCAGAGGACTGACTAAGACTTTCTAGAACAGGTACCCTGTGAGGGCAGGCATCTTCTCTTGATTACTATTGAAGGATCAACAGTTTCTGGTTATCATAGATACTGGTAGATGTTTGTTGAATGACAGGTTTTTTAAATTGGTTAATGAACTGGTTGTAGTGGATGAAAGAGGGAAATACCAAAATGAATCCTGGTCTATCTTGAGCATCTGGGCCCATGGAGATGTTACTTCCTGAAGTGGCTACTGAAGATGGGTGACTGTGAGGGGCAAGGGCTAGTGGCAGTGGGGATCAGGAAGGCAGGCTTAAGCATGTAATGGAGACATGGGATGTCTGGTAGGTGAACATGTTATCCACCAGGTAGTTGCATGGTGGAGCTCAGTAGGTTAGAGCCAGAGATAAAATTTGGGTGTTGGATGTTCTGAAGGAAATAACTTGAAGAAAATGGCCTATTAGCTGGACAGTGTGTCATTTTCAGAAATAAAAAATAGTATATTAATGTCTCTTCTTGAGATGAGACTAACAAATCTAAGGAGTCTAGTAGTTTCCTTGTATACCTGATTACTGAATGCAGCCCATTTCTCTCCAGCTTTTTTGTATTATCTGTGACACTTGGGAAGAAAGGCTCAGCAAAAGAAAGCAAGTGTCGCCTCATGTATACACTCTGCTTAGATAGTACTGTATAGTTGATGGGTACTATATAGTAATAGAGCCGACTTCGAGATTTCAGGAGCATGTTTTAAGTACAGGGTAGGTCAGTACACAGGGCGATTTAACCTTCTCTGCATAGGTGCTGTCTGCCCATCTCTTGCCATGCCTGTCACCTGCGATTCTGCTCATACCTGGCACTGCAGCCTCGCTGCTGCAGCTCAAACTCTGCCTTTGTCTCAAGCAGCCTTGGAACACTAAGCAAGCTGCTCCACCTCACTGCCTTAGTTTCCTTGCTTCCTTTGTATAGCAGTAAGTAGCCAGTACAAGATACCCGGGGATGTGTTTTGAGCCTGGTGCTGGATAATCACCTGCCGTTTTTATTCTTGTTAGTTTCATGGTTGTGTGTGGCACACTGTTTCCTGCAGAAGAACCTGTAGGCCAGGGTGATTAAAATTCATTCAACCTAGTAAGCTGTGTGCTTGTGTTGTTTTCTGTAAACTCTGTGGGTTTTGTATCTGGCCCAATCTTTTTTCCATTTTTCAATTGTGTATGGCTTAGCTGCTATAACCCTGAACCGTGTTTTGATGTTACGTTTCCTGACTCGCCTTCCACATGGCGGTTAGGTTTTATGAAATCCAGATGATTTGGAAGCTGTGTGGGTATGCAGTTTACTTTTTAAAATATTGCTTTTGGGGGAGTTTAGCATGCTACTTCTTACTCATCTGTGGGACAACATGATGCTTCCTGTTTAATTTGGATCCTAAAAATACAAACAGTTCCCTCCTTTTTCTTTTTCTAGCTCTTTTTAAGGTTTAATAAAGTGCAAAGTGAATGGTATTCAGAGCAGCCTGGTTACGTAAGAGCCCGCGTGTTGCATTGGTTCTAGCGCGTGTTGATAAATGCCATGCAGGGTCACAGCATCCAGGCTTGAAAAACCAGCTGTGTTGGTTGCTGTTGAAAACTGAGAGAAGTAGACGATTGTTTTTTCAGTTCAAGAAGTTGTTGTTGTCCCAGAGATGAAAATGTGGTTCTCTGTTGTTGGAAGAACGCAGTCAGTGGTGAGTTTCTTTAGGGTGCTGTTGTTGATGTTCTTGTGTACACTGTGATCGTTAGAGAATTCTTGTTCTTCAGCGTAACTTGTTTAAACCTGTCAATAATTAACTTATTCATGAAGCAACCATCTAATCTAGCTTGTAATTATACACCCAGATATTTGTTGGTTTCTATTTTTATGCCGCAAAGTCTCAAGATTCCTAACATATAAGGCTCCTGTATGCTTCTCATTCAAGAAAAACACCATGATACTTAATCCTGCTGGTTATAGTATGGTGAAAATTGCTTTAAATAGTGAACGCTGCTGCTGTGTAACTTGTGGACATGTACAAGAATTTTCATGATGTAGCTTAACTTTGGAACCTTTTAACTGTAGCCTCTCTAAGACCTGTTTTTCTTAAAAGTGGACACAAAAATGACAATTTTAAAAGTACTTAGGATATTTTACTGCATTTATTTAAAAATGGATGGTTAATTAGTTCCTTAAATATGTTCTAGTTTATGCCTTTTGATGATACAGATTTAAAGTTTTTTAATCTTAGCTTAAAACACAAGATTCCTATGCCATAAAAACGAGTGTAAAAACTGTGTTTATTAATATATCCTCTTCTCACTGTTCAGAGAGTAAGTTCCTTACATAAACTGTAATTTAGTCCTTTGAAGAATTTGAGATTCTCTCTTGTGTTCTTTAGTGGTCTTATTATGACCATGTGGGAAAGACCTAATCAAAGAAATGAAGTCAGGACATACTGGGTTCCTTTTCAAAGTGAATTCCAAGGTGCTAGTGTGACTACAGTTTTTTCCATGGAAATGCAGAAATTTCTTTCCATTAAGTTGTATGAAGTGACACATTGCCCCTCATGGCTTTTGCTTTTGAATTTGGAAACAGTAATTTAAATTTAATGCCAAAAGCAAAATAGTAAATTATGTAAAAGAATAGTTTTGCTTTGCTTTTTTAGCGTAGTTTATAATTATATCATAAGTGCCAGCTAATTTCTTGGATTGACTGAAATACTGAATTTAGTTGCAGTGAGAATATTATAATAGGAACATAAAATATTAATTCTCTAAAGAGCCATCTTTTTTCACAGTGTGATGCACCTAGAAAACCTTGATGTTTGTAGGGTCCAGTGGGATGAAGTGTTGACTGTGGGGCAGCCTAGAGGTTCAGACTGCACTGTCCTCACATCATCCCCTCCAGTTGAGGCTCATGTGATCAGACCCATCCCCTGCACAGGAAGGACCTTGGTGAGCTTTGTAAGGAATCTCAGAGTCACCTTCATTAGTCTTTCATTACTCTGGAAATCTTCTGATTGACAGACCACTTTGAGAGTCTAAGGAGAGCTCTGCGCTCTTTGCCCTGGTGAAATTTACACTCCCCCCTAATGTTGCATACAGTCTTTGGAGGCTGTTGGGCCTCTTGCAGCCCATCTGTGGGATGAGTTTTAGGGTCTCCTATCTAGTTCATTTCCTTCATTTTTGGGGAGGTAAAATTTAGACGTGGTGTTTTTTGTTTTGTATTTTATGCAAAGGATAAACCAAGAACGGAACTAGAATTACAACCTTGCTCACAGAAATCAGTTTTAGCTCCTTGGCTTAGCACTATGCCTGGTAGGGGTGACATCCCACTGAGTTCAGCATTGCAGAAGATAGACTTTATATAGAAAGTGAATTTTAGAACTGATTATCAACAAGAGAATCTTTAGACTGCTTCTAAAACTTAGCTTAAAGTTCCTTAGCTGACTAGAAATAAAGCAGTTGAAGCCTGAGGAAAGCAGCAAGTGGGCAGAGCAGGGCCTGAACATGCCTGAGGAGTTTTCCGTATTCCTGGGCTCTGAGGTCACCCTATCCACTTCCTGTTAATTAAGACCTTGAGCAGGAGAGTCTAGAGTCGGTTTTTATACCTGAGAACAATAAGCTTGGAGTCAGGCTGCTTTGGCCAGCATGTCTTTCTTCCTCCTCCGTTCTTTTTTTTTTTGGATGTGTTTTAATGATATCTTTATGCTGTTAATCACACCGTACTCCTACACACACTCAGGGTTTGCTGCTGGAGTTTTTGAAGCATAAACTTCTTCTGACCGAGCCTCCCTGTGTGTGGGAAGACTACCTAGGCTTTTACGAAGTATCTTCTTGTAGGTGCATTGGAAGAGTTGGAGAAGACTTTTGGGGAGCAGCCGTTTCTTGTAGCCTTTTCTCATCTGATGTGCAAAGCAACTGATAGGTGCGTGCCTCTTCCTTAATTCCAGGGAAAGTGTCCTGTGTAGCAGCTGAGTTCTTTCTGTTTTTCATCATTCCTTTTGTTGCCTTTTTGTTCACGGATTGCCATTGTCTTGTAACTTTTTCTGCAGGTAGATTTCAGATATAGCCATGCTCTGCCCTCTTCTCTCCCCTCTCCTCTCTCGTCTCCCTTACTAGGCCCACCTTCCTCTCAGCCCTCCACCCCTGGCCTTTTTAATGGAAAGAAAAGCAGTTTCAAGATACATTTTAAGATGAAAAGTTAAGGTCACACAGGCGGTGATTTTTGTACTTCATTTTGTTTTGCTTTTTCTTAAGGGACTTAGGATCTAGATCCTTTGCCTATATTCTCTTCTACCTGCTGCTCCATTTTGGGTTATCATTCTCTGAAATTCTTAAATTATGTTGGAGGGCACAAATGCCACACACAGCAATTTGGATGCTGTGCTACAAATGTTCTCAAGGGCCTCTGGAAGGGAAATCTAAATTTAAAATTTCACTTCTGGTATTTAAGTTCGTTTAATTAATTCCAAAATTATATTTAGTGAAATTTGTAATTCCTGATGCTTTTGGAATCTGTAACTGTTTTCCAAACAACCCCTCATCCTACTTTTTTAAAAAGGACTTGGATTGTTAAATGTGGGGTAATCCTAGATGGTTATGATTATTCTTTTAATTTTGCAAATAATAAATGGACTATAACCCATTTATATCTTCTTAAATATCACTTTAGATACTGTTAGACAAGTAACTTTTAAAACTATTTAGCCTTTATAAACTTATCTATTATATTGTGCTCTCAGTTTTAATTGCTCTTGTTTTCTTGTGGTTGGAAAATAGGATGTGTAATGTTAGCATATATTTTATATTATGGTAAAATCTTGTTTTGCCACGTTATGTGCATAATTATAAATTTATTGCTAGTACCTATGGTTACTAATATACATACTATGAAAAACCCATAGTTTTAGAGCAGCATTGTCAAAAAAATATATAATGTGAACCACCTATGGAATTTTCAATTTTCTGCTAACTGCAGTTTTTTTAAAAAAATCAAGTGAAATCAACTTTAATGATATATTTTATTTTACCTAATGTATCAAAAATGTTATTTCAACATGTAGTTGATGTTAATATCATTAGTGAGCTATTTTACATTCTCTTTTCCAAACCAAGTCTTTTGGATCTGGGTGATTTTACACTTACGTGTTTCAGTTGGGCTCTGTAACTTCCTGGCGCCTAGTGACTGCTGTGTTGGGCAGCAGATTGAGAGTTTCATAAAGTTAAGGGGTTGTTACAGCTTGACAGGTGAGAGTTGCCCAGGTGTCTGACCAATACCCGATGTGTTCTCAGTAACCCTGGCAGTGAGGGATGAGGCAGAGCTGTGTGACATTCCAGGCCAGCACTGCCATGACGAGCTTGAGACAGTGAACACCTTATGCTGGGCAGAGATTGTGGTGTTGTGGGTTGAAAGTAACTTCTCACACTGATTTGATGTATATATAGTTATAAATTCCCTAAAGTTCTTTCATCTCTGTGCATCCATCTGTAATTTTGTTTTTCTGAAATAATTAATTACCAGCAGAACTATATTTCTTTGTACAGCAGTTGTATTGCGATTTTTTTTTTATAACCTGTTTATGACTGGGCTGCGCCTGAAGTATGGATAGAAGTCAGATAAGCAGAAATGGAAGTAGGGAAGGGCATTCCAGTAGAAACAGTGAGTCTGAGAGAGGGACTGTGTCTCTAGGAAGGCACGATGTCGTTAGAGTGGTGACCTGTTCACAGAAGTGCATGCAGAGCAGTCTGATGTAGTGAATAGTCACTAGGTAAGCAGTGTGAGGTCGGACCACATGGACGATCCAAATGCCAACCAAAATTGAATAAATCTCAAAATATTCTAAATCCAGATTCTTTGCTTGCATATCATGTTTATCATGCTATCCTGTCTTTCTTTTTAAGAGTGTTTTTCAAATATATTTCATGCTGCATTGTCTAACTTTTCATCAAATTAAATTTTTATGACCAGCCTTTAGTAGACTGTTTCCATTCTAATGGATCTTTTGAATTGAGGTCTCTAATAATCATGAATGTTTATTTCCTTAGATGAAAGCCTTTTTTTGTGACAGGCAGATATACTTATCAATTCAGTTTACTTGGAATTAAAATAAATGGTTGTAACTTAGAATTCAGATAAATTTCCATTATGTAGAAAGAGTATCATGTGTGAGATACTGTACCTTTCTGACAGTTGTGGATTTGGGTTCCCTTTCTAAAAGATCACACTGGGTGCCACAATCTGAAGTGCTTGTCTCTAACTTTCCAATCTAGTCATTTTACAAAGTTAAAGTTGCTAATTTATATATAATGGACGTATCAGTTACTTCTTAACTAGAGTATTCGTTTTTTTAAAATAAGTTGGTCAAATTGTAGTAAACTATAAGACAGCCTCCTTGGGAAGCTGCTCCTAAAGGGATAGAGTTCTTCGTACTCAAGAGACTTACAGTAGAGTTGGAGGAGGGGTATCTGCAGGGGCAGCATTAATATGGGACAGGGGAACTCGCTGCTCTCGGGAGCAAAGGCAACCCTGTGAGAACACAGTGAGGAAGAGATGGTATCGTCCCTGGCCCTGGGAAGGTGAGTGGGCTGGCGGGTGGTTAGTAGGTGAGCCTGGGAGGCAGATGATGGGAAGGATTTGGGCATGTGCATTGCATCAGAAGGATGTTTCATGTGAAGAGAACAGCAACAAAGGCAAGGACATGAGTCAGGTGAGAACAAGAGGGTGTGGAGGGCAGTTCCAGTGGAGCTCAGTGTGCTGTGAGAGAACTTGAAACTTGAATTTGAGCTCAGGGAGCTGTGAGAATACCTTGTGCCGGAGGCTGCTGTGCATTTTACAGTAGTGGTAGTTAGTGAAGTCTAGTCAGGATAGTGTTGCCTAAGCTGTGCTTCAGGAAAGGTGATTGGACATAGGGAAACCAGAAGGTTAGTCATGAGGAGAGCTTCTTCATTTTGCCGGATTTTTTTCAAAATGTATAATGTAAACATTAGCCTATTTAAAGGTAGATGGTGGTAACAATATGTCCATAAAATGAATACCCATGTGTACCCCTGGATCTAAAATTAAAAAATGTTTAAAAATTGAAAAATTAAAGAAAATGTAGATAATGGTGCTGTCAAATATCTGTATTACGTGATCAGTTTTGCTTGAATATTTCAATTTTCTTATTACATTTCACATTGCATAAAGTATTATAAATTACATATCTTAAAAGAATGCAGGATTTTAGGTTATTTAAGTACTGGTTGCAGTTCATATAGACTCAACACCTTGAGCTAATGTATTCGTGGTCTGCTTATGTAGAATAGTTAGGAAGGAAAAAAGCCTAGGAGTTGCTCTCAGGGATACGGTTACTGCTCTAAATGAAGCTGAAAACAGAGATGGGAGTCTGCAGTTTACTGTGGAGGGGGCACAAAGATATCTTCCCAGAGTGAAAAACGTGAGTAACAGAAGAGCCAATGGACAGGCAGCACCAATGATGTCTGTCGCGTCTTGGCTTATGGGGAGAAGCAAAACAGTCTTGTTCTCTTTTTCTTATATTGTTCCATTTTTTGATTTTAAAAAGAGTTTCTTACTACAGTTTATCTAAATAAGTAATTGGGATTGGGGGGGCCTTACTGACTGTAATCTTTTAGAGCCTGTCAGAAATGGGGGAGAGGCTTGATTTATTGTTTTAAAATATGTATTTGGTATTTATTTGTGTACAGTAGTGTTAAAATATTATTTACTAGTATAATTTTTATAAACATTTTTCTTGTCAGATGATAATTGGTTATCTTATTAAAAGAAAATAATTTAAATATTATTATTATTTAAGTTACAGGATCAGTGTTACATTAACCAAAAGATAATGCTGTGTGAAAATGCAGATGAGTGCCCATCCACACTGATGGTTGGCACTCTAACATTCAGGAAGCATTGCTTGTCAATCAGTCAAGTAGAAAGAAGAGGAAAAAACAACTAGTGCTTTAAAAACTTTTTTTAGAAGCCTGGTCTAGGGCACCAACTAAAAGGGAATAACCATGAGGCATTTCCAAGAAAAAGAAATGGAAGGATTTTCAGTGCTCTAACCAGAATACTTACTGGATGACTACAAATAAACTCTAGTGTAGAATATAAGCTCTGTGAGGGCAAGGGCTTTTGTCTGTTTTGTCCATTTATGTATACACAGTGCTTGGGACAGTTTAGGTACTCTGTGATTATTTGTTGGATGAATGAAATTATCATTTACACAGCTGAGTTGTGGAATTAAGCAGTTATTTGTATATTCCATAAAATAATGAAACATGTCAAGATTCAGATTATATATGAGAGAATATCCAGTTTAACAGATAGGGGCATTGGGGGGCTATGACTCAGAAGTGATTTTCCACAGGACTGTTAGGTTCCTAAATTGAAGGAATCTAATTGTTGTCATAACTTTAGTCAGGTAAAAGGCATGGTTATTATTCTTTTGCTAAGTGATATATATGCTGAAATTCACAAAGTTGCCATTTATTGAGTACCTGCTGCGTATCGTATTTTTTATTTTGAAATTTTAAACTTACAAAAGAGTGTGGGCCTTGCCAACTATCTCAATAATCCTTTTATGGCAAAAGAGTTCATTTAAGGACCACAGATTGCGCTTAGCTGTTGTGGCATGTGGGCAGTGCTGAATGGTTTCTGGAGGGAGGTATGGAGTAGGGAGTGTGGCGTCTAGGTGGTACTGGGCTGGAGATTGGCAGCGCAGTGCTAGTGGCGCCACCCACAGGAGAGCTGTGTAGATAGACACAGGGATATGGAGGTTGAGCTGATTGGAAAATTCATATCAGCAGCAAGAGATGACTTGGTTTTGCCTTGTATAGAACTTTTAGAAACTTAGTTCCCAGTTGATATAACCACATGGAATTTGAAGCATACTGCTTTCCAAAATTGAGTTATTTTGTTAAATGAAGACATGTACTATTTTCGAAATGAGATATGGAATAGATGGTTTTATGCTTATAAAACATGATGTGCTGCATGCTTTTCTTTTTCTGAGAGGAGTAAGGGAGGCAGGATCAACAATGCTAGAAAGTTAGACTGTCCTCTGTAAACTTAACTTGTTAACTAAAGAGAAAAATATGAGTAGTTTTCAAGTGAAAAATCACATAGCTTCAGGGTATTGTAGAAAAGTTGCTTTAATGACGTCATCTGTTGAAATCACTGTCTTCATATCTTTCTGTGATATATTTTTACTTTTATGACACAATACTTAATAATCTTTAGTAGTTGTGACCTGTGAAATTATACTCAGCTGTACAATATTGTCAGTAATATCCATGTAAGATTTTATGTAGATTGTTTTCTTTGATTGATCTAAAAAATTATCCAAAATTTTGACTTTTATGTTATAGTTGTGATGTTCAAGTAGAATACTGATGATTCCGAAAGTAATTATTTATAGCAGTTAAGTCTATCCCACAGAATTTCATTATTCTTTCATAATATCAATTCTGTATGAATCGGGTCTTACTGCTTTAATATTTATCTAGAGTTAAAATAGAGAGTATTTCCTGCATTATTTTCTCTTACCACCCAAGTTTCTCCTATTGTTTGCCATAAGAAATTTTTTATTGTTTTATATTTTAAACTTTATGTATGTAAAGAACAAGGGTTAAGAAGGGATATAAGTAAATAGTGAAATGTAAAAAATAATAAATTGCTTTTTGTATTGAAATAACTAAAAGTATATATCATGCAGGTAGTTTTTAATTTGCTTGAATTTATGACTGTTCAGAGCTATTCTTAAATTAATAACAAGATTCCAAGTCTCTTTTAGTCTCCTCATCAACTGATGCATGAATAACTGATTTTTTTGTTTCTAATCTACATGTAAAAATAAGAGCCAGGACTCTGTTACAGTTACCTGTGTACAGGTGTGGTGGTTTCACTTGGTTTTACACTTCCTGAGTAGTGCCTCCTTACTGTATATCTTACTGTATTTTCATTCTTACCTTGTTTTTATGTAGGGTGCTGGCCAAGATAAGCTAGGAATCTATGTCAAGTCTGTTGTGAAAGGAGGCGCTGCAGATGTGGTCAGTATCATTTTTAAAAAGCAGACTTTCAGTATGGCATATATTTAACAAATGATGTTAGAGATTCACTGATACTTCAGTTACATAAACACTATCCAGTGTTTGTTTGAAGTACAATATTAAGGTGCTTATCACTGCCTTCTCCTCCTCTTCCTTTCCCTTTATTGTCTCACCCCTCACTCCTACACACACTATGTGGGTGCCCAGGATGGACGACTAGCTGCAGGTGATCAGCTCCTCAGTGTAGACGGACGAAGTCTGGTTGGACTCTCTCAGGAAAGGTATGGTTGATTTATTTGAAGCTTAGTATCAGCAATTTTTAGGTGATATTTTGCATTATGTTTGGAAATTGGAAGACCAAAAAATAATGCTAAAAACTTATGCTCTTATTACTGTTTTACCTTTTTACATATAAAATTCCTGGTGTATATGACATTTTATTTGTTATCAAATTATAAATATATATTTTAGTTTAGAACAGTTTCTTTGAGACTTGAAAGAAACATACTCTTAGCACTTTTTTCTGAGTATCATCCTACTCTTCTTAATTTGTTGACAGGAGTTATGTTTGCATTTTTTCATAGTCAATTTCAAAGGAAGGAAATGGGCGGTGGGTAGGAAATGGGTGGATGGTAATCTGTCTGAAAGTTGGAACTATTACCCAGCATAGTAGATGAGTCTGTGGAACGTGATTTTTGGTTGCTGTGATCACAGCTATTGGAGTGACAGAGCAGACACTGTACTACTGTTTTTCTTACACGCGTGATACTTTCTTCCTAGGGCGGCAGAGCTCATGACAAGAACAAGTTCTGTGGTAACACTCGAAGTAGCAAAGCAGGGCGCTATCTACCACGGTCTGGCCACCCTCCTCAATCAGCCATCCCCCATGATGCAGAGAAGTAAGACTCATGGTGAAACTGACCACCACCGGGGATAGGCTATGTACTATTTGCCACACATTTGTAGTCATGCCCTCCTTTAATAGTCACAGAAACCCTGTGGAAGAGATACTGGCATTATTATCGTTCCAGTTTTAAAGTAAGAAAATCAAGAATGAGAGCACTTAAGCACAATGCCCAAGAGTTCTACTGGAGCCAGGATTCAGATGTGACCATCTGACCTCGGAACCCACACCGTGAGCACCAGGTTCCCTTTCATGTCTCCTGGAGCCTCTCAACCTCACCCCCAACAGGGCAGGTTGATGTTGGCAAACTTATATAGGTGCTTGGTCAAGAGTGAATGTGACGTGTTAAAGGCTGAACTAGGGGAAAAAAAGAGAGTGAATGGATGGATTTTCAGTTTTGATAGGCAGACTTAGGGTTTAAAATCTTTAGAGTGTAAGTTCAATTCTCCACTGAAGGAAAATACATACATTCATTTGGGTATGAGTAGTTATTTTAGCCCTGCATGTGCTGAGAGAAGGCATATATATCATATATATGCTAGAAATATATATGTATATGATATATATGTATATATATGTGTGTGTTTGTGTGTGTGTGTATGCCTTGTTACATATACAGTCACGCGTCACTTAACAATGGGGATACTTGCTGAAAAATGATGATTTTCTTATCATGTGCACACCATAGAGTATACTTACACAGACCTTGATGACATGGCTTACTGCACACCTAGATTGTGTGGCGTAGCCTGTTGCCCATATACACGCCTGTAAAATATATACTGCTGAGTATTGTAGGCAGTATGGCACACTGGTGAGCATTTGTGTATTCAAACACAGAAAAGGGGCGATAAAAATACAGCATAAAAGATTCAAGATGACGCACCTACACAGGGCAATCATTGTGAATGGAACTGGCAGGACTGGAGGTTGCTCTGTGTGAGGCAGTGGGTGAGTGGTACATGAATGGAAAGCCCTAGCACATGATTGCCCACTGCTGTAGACTTTAAACGCTGTACACCTAGACCACACTCAGTTTATTTAAAAAATTTTTCTTTCTCTAATAATAAATGAGTCTTAGCTTACTGGAACTTTTTAACTTTATAAATGTTATTTTTAATGTTTTGAATTTTATAATAACACATAGCTTTAAACACAAACACATGGTGCACCTATACAAATATTTTCTTTATATCCTTATTCTATCAGTGATTACCTGTTTTAAATTTGTCTATTACTTGATGAACTTTTTAAAACACACACACACGTACACACACACACACACACACACACACACACACACACACACACACACACACTCTACCCTAGGCCTACACAGAGTCAGGATCATCAGTATCACAGTCTTTTACCTCCATATCTTGTCCCACTGGAAAGTCTTCAGGGGATAACACTACACATGGAGCTATCATTTCCTATGATAACAATGCCTTCTTCTGGAATAGCTCCTGAAGGACCTACCTGAGGCTGCTTTACAATTAACATTTTTTTTAATAAGCAGGAGTAGTACACTCCAAAAGAATAATAAATGGAATATAGTAAATATGAACAAAGGGGGACACTCTCCAAAATGGAATTTATTTATAAAATATATTGTATATTTACCCTTACCTGTTTAAACTTGTCATCTTCAAAGTGCTCTCCATTTGATGCAATACTCTTATTGAGATGCTTTTTCCACTGCTCAAAATAGTCTTTGAACTCTTCTATTTTGATGCCTTTTAGTGCTTTTGCCTTTTTTTCCTACCTCTTCCACATCAGCAAAGTGTTTTCCCTTAAGGACTTTTTTCACCCTGGGAAACAAAAGTTTTTCAGGGTGAGATCTGGTGAATAGGAAGAGTAGGTCACAGGGATCATGCCGTTTTTGGTCAAAAACTGCTGAAAACTCAGCACAGTGTGGGCAGGTGCTGAGCAACCGTCTTGAAAGAATCTCCAAAAAAATTTCACTAAAGCTGAATGCAGCCTCTCAAAACAGTGCTAGCCGGTATGCTGATGCCAATGGATTCCTAGAACACTTACATAGAAGAGAAAGCCTGTACCACAAGAGCTCTTCCCTCAAAAGATAATTTTTGGTTTTTTGGGTCCCTCTCTTAAACCAGTAAACAGTCGTTTATTACATTATCAAGTGTTATCTATCATACATAATTGTACATGCTTTACTTTTATACAACTGGCAGTTCAGTAGGTTTGTTTATACCAACATCATCACAAACATGAATAATGCATTATGCTACAACTTTACAATGACTAAGATGCTATTAGGTGATTGGAAGTTTTGAGTTCCATTGTTGATCAAAATGTCATTATTCTGCAAATGACTGTAATTCATTTTAAACAAAAAACTCATCTATTTAAATCACGTAATTTATTTGTAAAAATGACGGTTTTATAGATACATCAAAAAACAAATCTCAGAATAAAATCAATATAAATTTAGAACTTTTTGTTTTTGTTTTTTTTGAGTTGGAGTCTCACTCTGACGGCCAGACTGGAGTGCAGTGGCCGCTCCCGGCCACCACAGCCTCGAACTGCTGGGCTCCGGCGATCCTTCCACCTCAGCCTTCCAAGTAGCCGGAATTACAGGCATGCGCTACCACGCCTGGCTGATTTTTTTGATTTATTGTAGAGATGAAGTCTCACTGCCCAGGCGGGTCTCGAACCCGCGGGCTCAGGCAATCCACTCACCTCAGCCTCCCAAAGGCGCGGGATTACAGACTGAGCCACCAAACCCGGCCTAAATTTAGAACTTTTAAAAGAATTAGTTCAGACCCCACAGGAGGAAACAATTATAATTCACATTCTCTCTTAAATCATTATATAATACCTTCCAGGTAAGTCTTAACTACACTTGCCAGATGTATACGTAGCCCTCTAAATATGGCCTTTCTAGCCCTCTTTTCCATAAGTCAGAATTCTAGAAACTTCACAACCCAGAACTTAAAGACTATATCTAACAATAACAAACAACAGCAACAATAAAGGCAGCAGAGAACCCAGACCTACTGTTTATTGAAGCAGACAGACAAAAAGGGCATCCTAACAAAATCGTGTGGTATTATTGGATTTGATTCAGTGTGTTTTTGCTTTTTATATAGAACATGGAACTAAGCTTGACTGTCTTACTTCCTAGTTTGCAGTCTTTTATTTATTTATTTATTTGAGTTGGAGTCTCTGTCACCAGGCTGGAGTGCAGTGGCATGCTGCTCACGGCCACTGCAGCCTCCACTTGCTGGGCTCAGGTGATCCTTCCACCTCAGCCTTCTAAGTAGCTGGAACAACAGGCACACACCACCACGCCCGGCTAATTTTTGTGATTTATTGTAGAGATGTGGTCTCACCAAGTTGCCCAGGCTGGTCTTAGACCTCCGGGCTCAGGCAGTCCTCTTGCCTCGGCCTCCCAAAGTGCTGGGATTATAGGCTGATCCACCACACCTGGCCAGTTTACAGTCTTTTAAAAGGAGCAAACTAGAATGCTAGAAATCAAAGAGGAGGGGCTGGTAAAAGGAGATAATAAACCAAGGCCAGCAAGCAGGAAGTTAGGAAAACAGAAAAATAAACCAAGAATGGAATTATCACAGCAAATGGTGGATATTGGTGATGATAACCATGAATGATTTTAAAAGTTTATATACTTTTATAAGAAGTGAGGGAAGGCCAGGTACAGTGGCTGACCTGTAATCCTGGCACTTTGGGAGGCCAAGGCAGGAGTCACAGAAGTTCAAGACCTCAGCCTAGGCAACATAGTGAGACTTTATTAAAAAAAAAAAATTACCCAGGCATGAAGGCATGTGCTTGTAATTCCAGCTACTCAGGAGGCTGGGGTGGGATCACCTGAACCCCAGAGGTCAAAGCTGTAGTGAGCCATGATTGTGCTCCAGCCTGGGCAACAGTGTGAGACCCCCTAAAAAAGAAAGAAAAATGTAAGGGAAGTGTATCTGTCTTTAAATTTTAAAAAAAGCTACTTTTAAAATGGTTAGATTTGTTACTTAAAACAGTTAACTTTCCATTAATGAAAAAATAAGCTTTGAAAGTGTATGTTTTCCCATCAATACCAGTAAAGTAAAAATGTTTTCGTTATTATAAGTATACTTATTTGAAAGCTGTTTTAAGAGTTCATAGAATTTACCTTTATATGAAAATCATTTTATTTCTTTTGCCAAGAACAGTGCTTATGGAGTTTAAATATTTGTAAATCTTCTCTTAAAGCTAATCATAGAGTGTTGAAAATAAAATCTTGAACAAGTGAAGAGATACTGAATGTGCTTTTATTTCAGTTTCAGATCGTCGTGGCTCAGGTAAACCCCGACCAAAGAGTGAAGGTTTTGAGCTCTATAATAATTCTGCTCAAAATGGGTCTCCTGAGAGTCCTCAGCTGCCTTGGGCAGAGTATAGTGAACCAAAGAAGTTGCCTGGCGATGACAGACTGATGAAAAATAGAGCTGATCACCGCTCCAGCCCCAATGTAGCAAGTATGAGGAATCACTTTCTTGCTTCCTAAGTATACTTGTGGTCACAGTGAGGAGCGGGACATGGGGGCAAAGGCACTTTGTAGTTTGTTATTTTTTAAATTAAAGGTATTATAATTAATATATTGCCCTCATATATTGGCCAACTATGATTTGGTTTTCATAAGGGATAGCATAACTAATGTGTCTTTAACAGAAATAAAAACTAAGATGGGAAACTTGATACCTTAGGCAAGCATACTGGTAATGTGTCTTCTCGGGTTGGCAACAGGAACTAAGATCCTTTTTTTACACCTTCAAAGGGTTGTTAACAAAAGAAGAAGAAATAATAGAAAGATTTGCAACAGGACACTCAAGGCTGGCAAAACCTAAAGTATTTGCTATCTGGCCCTTTCCTAAGAATGTTTACTAGCCCCTGGTGTACAAAAACTCCTTGTAGCTCTGGGCTCTGACGGGTTAGAGGTAGCTGTGACTGTGAAGAGACCTGGTTTCTGATGTGCCTTTTTTGTCTCATTGTTAGACGCCTCACTAGCTGTATGAGGTTGAATAAGACCCTTACGGAAATTGTACGTTACATATACCTTGTTTATTTAGTGTGAAACTCCTTCTCCTGATTTCCACAGATCAGCCTCCTAGTCCTGGAGGGAAAAACGCATATGCCTCTGGAACCACAGCAAAGATAACGTCCGTCTCCACAGGAAACCTCTGCACTGAGGTCAGAGATGAATGAGCAAGGCTTTCGTGCACTTGAATTTTTAGTTTCCTGAGGGAGACTTGTACTCAACTAGCTAGTGTTTATTATAATTACTACATTTGCAGTTTTTAATCTTTTGATTTTTAAATCGAATAAATTCATCTTAAATTAGTGTGTCTAGGCAGAATAAATTTTATTTTTCTCTGTAGGGGATCAGACACTGAATTTTTAACAAGTATTTAACATATATGTTATTTTTAAAATTTTAAAACAGATCATTGGAAATCACATTAGTCTGTTTGGTTGTAAAAATCTTACTTTTCTTTGTTTTTGACATTTTACAGGAGCAGACTCCTCCACCGAGACCCGAAGCATACCCTATCCCTACGCAGACATACACCAGAGAATATTTTACCTTCCCGGCTTCCAAATCCCAGGATCGGATGGCTCCTCCTCAGACCCAGTGGCCAAATTATGAGGAAAAGCCTCATGTGCACACAGATAGGGATCATTCCAGTATTGCAGTTCAGGTTAGATATTAAGCCCACCACAAACTTCTCAGCTCTCAAGGATGGGGAAACAAAGCGGACTAAGTAAAAACTAGGTGATTTCTGAGACACAGTTAACATTTGCTGTAGAACATTGTTAGCCCCTTATTTTTCTCTTTCATGATTTATGGTTAAGTCTGAGGAAAAAAGGGAATAGGACAGAAGTCTTAATAAGAGAAGGGATTCTTTATTCTCTTGGTGTTTGGTTATTGAAATGTTAGTAATATAAGGTGTAGTTTTGAAGGCTAAGTTTGCCGATTCTGGAAGTGAGACTAGAGAATTGTGCCAGTGGCATCTTTTGCACTCTTTCCATCAGGAGCCACTCCTGCCTGTGGGAGCTCATGGTGGGTGTGACTGGGAAGCCAGACACATCAGACATAGTGGAGCCAGTGTGGCAGGAGAGGTGGCTGCTCTGTCTTGGTCAGCTGGAACCTGGCTCCTGGACTGCAGCACACCTGCCTATGTGGAAGTGGCTTCCAAGAGGAGTAAGGCACAGAGATGTGGAGTGAAGAGGAAGTGTGGGGTGGGTGGGGGCAAAGGGCATGGCAGGGTTTATGGCTGTAAGGATTGTGACAGCGGAGGAATATGCATTTGTGTCTAGCAGTAAAGAGGAGATGCCAGTATGGGTAGCTGAACTGGGAAGAATGTCAAATGTAATTTTTCTTTTTAGAAAGATAACTGTTTACACTGTGAAAGATTGGGAAAACAAATTTAAAGTGTACTTAAAATTAGGTACAATCTAGAATATGTAATAAATATGTGTCCTGAATAGTAAATGATGCAGGAATTCTATAGATAATCATTCTTAGATCAGAATTGTCAAAAAAAAAAGACTAAATTTAGAGTTGAGATAGAATTTGAGGTGAGCCTTGAGGAATAAGAAGAACAGGTAGAGGGAGAGGATTGTACTTACAGGATACAGTATGAATAGCAGATAAGAAAGAGCCTATTTTCCCAGGGCAGAGCATTCTCCTCAGGCCGCAGATCTTGGCTGTCACAAGATTTCATCTTGTCCTTGTGTCTGGTCTGCCAGTCCATCCTGCTTATTTCTTTCCTACCTACAGCAACTTAGTCCCGGAGTGTTGGATGCTCCCTTTCACTCCTAACTGCCAGGAAACCATACCTGTTCTGGTAGCAAGCTGGAGTCAACTGGGATGATGCCTTACTCCAAATTTCTCTTTAAAAATAAAGTAATGTCATAACATGCCCTAGTTCTAGTTCTTCCAGCATCTTTTGTTAGACCTTAGGAAAATCTGCTTCTCATTTATCAAGGCAACCCCACTTGGAAAACACATGATCTCCTCTTTTATGGGAGTAGCATTAAGGCTTTACATTTATAGTATATAACTGCGATTTGCTTATACCTCACAATGTGAATAAACGATACCTAGAGAAGAAAGCTGGGAACCTGAGAAGCCTGGGTGTTGAGATGACTGTGAGATGACAGGACTTGGGAGCCTGAGAGAGTGAGCCAACAGCTGGAGTAACGTGAAGCCTTCCAGGAAAGCAGGGGAGTGACTTGGGTCACTGACCCTATAGTATGAGCAGTGGCTATCTGTAGATAGCAAGCAGCACATAAAATATTTTCAGGTTGCCCGTAAGTGATTCAGGAATTGTACAGTTACTCATTCTTAGATCAGAGTTGTCAAAGAATTAAATTTAGAATTGAGATGGGATTTGAGCTGAGCCGTGAGGAATAAGAAAAATAGGCAACCTGGGTGTTGAGATGATTCCATGATGATGGGACTATGTAATGAAACTATGTTTCTGTGTACAAAGTAAAGCTCTGGCAAATTGTTAGGAGTAAGTCTTCCATTTTTCTGCAAGACTACTGCTTTTTGAAGATATTTCATCTTTATTGATTTGTTTTTTTAAGGAAAGGGACACAATTTGTTTTCCAGATTTATTTACATCTCTAATTTCTGCTCATTAACAGGGTAGGAAAAAGATGTTTGATTTAGACCTCCTCGAGGTGTTGTTTATCCGGGTATACTACTTTCAGACATACCATTTTTCAGCCTTCAGACTACTGGTAGAAAAAGTGTGTTCGTTTGCTCTCTCTCCTACACACAGAAAAACAAGTATATGCTGTCATGTTTGGAATTCGAGCAGAAATAGCTCAGATGTATAGGACTTGTTCTTGCATTACTGTGCATAGCATTGTCAGAGAGCTCATAAAGCTAGTCCTCAGCTTGAGAAATTCAGAAAGTCACAGATAGATAAAATGGCTAAGATTTAATAATGCCTCTCAATGTAATTAGGGAAATAACCACCATCAATCTTTATGCAAGTAGGCCACATAAACTCATTCTCTTGGAGCTTGCATTGTGTGTCGGGTCCGCATTGAAGGAGGTGCAGGGTGTGCAGGGTATAAGGAAGGGTGCTGATCATGAAGTACCTGGGCTTTTGTGTGTTTTATATTTTTTGCCAGTGATACAGAGAGGAAGTACAGCTTTTCCTTCTCCAGGTAAATGTACTGTTACTCCACAGAGGCTGTGAGCCCCAGGGCATTCTCATCCTGGCTTCTGCACACTCATTTAACAAGTATTTTTTCCTGAAGATAAAATGTTTCAAAATATTTGGTAATTTCTTCTGTTAAAGGACTGAGATAAGATGGTTGATTTTCTTTTTCCAGCGTGTTGCCCGTTCCCAAGAAGAACTTCGAGAAGATCAAACTTACCAACTCGAGCATCATCGAATAGAGACAGTTATGGATCGGAAGGCTGACAGCGATATGTGGATAAATCAGAGCTCCTCGCTGGACTCCAGTACATCCAGCCAAGAGCACTTGAACCATTCCTCCAAGTCGGTCACCCCTGCTTCCACACTGACCAAAAGTGGCCCTGGTCGTTGGAAAACACCAGCTGCTGTCCCGCCCACACCAGTTGCCATTTCCCAGCCTATCCGAACGGATCTGCCTCCACCACCCCCTCCACCTCCTGTCCACTATGCCAGTGATTTTGATGGAATTCCCATGGATCTGCCTCTTCCACCCCCTCCTTCCAGCCAAATAGGACCGCAGGCTGCTCAGGTGGCTGCCACAGAACGGAAGAAGAGAGAAGAACACCAGCGGTGGTATGAGAAGGAGAAGGCCCGCCTGGAGGAGGAGCGGGAGCGGAAGCGGCGGGAGCAGGAGAGGAAGTTGGGCCAGATGCGCACCCAGTCTCTGAATCCCACTCCGTTTTCTCCCCTGACCACACAACAGATGAAGCCAGAAAAGCCTTCCACACTGCAGAGGCCCCAAGAAACAGTCATTCGGGAACTGCAGCCCCAGCAGCAACCCCGCACAATCGAGCGCAGGGACTTGCAGTACATCACAGTCAGCAAGGAGGAGCTCTCCTCAGGGGACAGCCTGTCTCCAGACCCGTGGAAGAGAGACGCCAAGGAGAAGCTGGAGAAGCAGCAGCAGATGCACATAGTGGACATGCTGAGCAAGGAGGTCCAGGAGCTGCAGAGCAAGCCAGACCGTACCGCGGAGGAGAGCGACCGCCTGCGGAAGCTCATGCTGGAGTGGCAATTCCAGAAGAGACTCCAGGAGTCCAAGCAGAAGGAGGAGGACGATGAGGAGGAGGAAGATGACGATGTGGACACCATGCTGATCATGCAGCGCCTTGAGGCTGAGCGGAGAGCAAGGGTAAAGGGGAAAAATGCTATGGTTGTGCGTATCTGTGACCCCCTATCTTCTGTGTGTTTGTTATAGAGATAGCTAGGCCCCTGACCTGGATGAGAACTCAAGGGCCCCTGGGCTTGTAATACCCTATTGTATGCACTGCTGTTGGCCGATGTCATGTAGAAATGAGTCAGGGCTATATCGCTAAAGTTTTTTGAGACATGTGCTTTGACAGGTAAATACAGGTCAAATGGAACTTTATTGCTTTAATTTAAAACTCTTAATTGTCCTCATTAACACTTTAATCGAGAAGATGAGTCTTTTTTAATGACCAGCAATAATCTTGATCCAGGTTGTCAATTTTTTTTTTCAAGGTCCAGATAGTATAGCTGCTTCAGGCTTTGCAGGCCATGTGAACTCTGGCAACCCTCAGATCTTGCTGTTGAAGCAGGAGAGCAGCCACAGACATAAGTAAACACATGGGTGTGACTGCATGCCAGTAAAGCTTTATTTATAAAAAGGCATGGCAGGTAATTGGCTAGCCCCTGGTCTCTATTATCATCACTTTATGGTCGTTGATAAAACTGTTCATATCATCAGATTTAAGGTCATTAGCAGAAATAGAATCTTCACTGTAGTTATACTGTTGATGAAGCAAGTGTTTATTAAATTCATACACAATTACATTCCAATTGGAGTGTAAAGATGCTGAGAACTCTTGCTTTTATTCATTGTTCTCCATATTACAGAAATGACTTTTATTCTTTTTGTTTCAAATAGAACAAAAGTAAAATTAAAATTAATTTAATGCAATAAATTGCTACTCAAAGATTTTAGATGAAGGCAAGATTCTTTGTTACCCTATAAAGAGAAGTGTTGATAGATTGGCATTTATTGTTACTCATTTGGGCATTTGTAGAGAGTGCTATTGACCATGTTGTGTCAATGAGTTGTTGTTTTTTTTTTAAACACAATAAAGTATTCTGAGGAAAGATGACCAAGAGCCATGTTCTTTTTGGTTCTTTTGCTAATTTCAGTTCTTTTTTGCGGTCTGTACTGAAGCTCTAAACCAAGAGCTGTTAGGTCAGACCTGTTCATCTTTCTACCTCATGATGAAATTAAACCTTAGATAATTATTTGCTAGATTACAGAGCCCAGCATTGTTATCCCTTTTCAGCTTGCTGTGAATTTTTCCTTAAAAGTCTGTCTCACATGCACTTCTTAATATATACATCTCAGCCACAGGTATACATAACTTTGCCCAAAATTTAGCTTTAATTCCTCTTAGATACTTAAGTTTCTTAAATGAGGCCAGAATATTAAGTATTACATTGTTTCATTGTACTGTTATCTGTATCTTTCAAATTATCAATAGTAAACTTCCTTACAAATAACTATTTTATTTACATTAACGAAGTGCTGTTCTTTTACAGACCTAAGAACTCAATAATTTTCCCTCATTGTCGGGCTTTCTGGCACTCAGCAATATAAGTTGCTCTTGTGCTGCCTTTGCCAGGATAGTTTCCTCTACTCTGGCCATTGTCACTAGTGGGTTGGCAGAGATGGATTCATTTGAACCCTAAGTATATAGGCATGCCCTTGTGTCTCCCACACCCCAAAAGACAAGAAAGGGATGCCTTTACCTTTGCTACAGTTTCAGCTCCAAATACACAGCTGTTATTTATGGCAAATGAGTAGACATTGTTAACATTTCTTATTGTTTCGACTGTATCCTGACAGTAGCAAAAAGTTAGCAAATGTCTTGTAGTATTTCTGATTATTATTTTCTATGAGGACTCAATTTTTTTTAAGGTCTGTCAGTTCCAAATGGTTAAAACACTGAATATTTCAAAACCTTTTAGTGTGAATTATGATATTTGGAAAGTTTCTTATAATAATTTACTAAAAGTATTTGGTTTTTAGATATTAGTTATATTAAGATTAATATCTTAGTCTCCAAATAAGAGAGCTAAGGGAAATTTTTTTTTAAGTGTCTGTGTATTTTAATGATGAAACTCATTTAATACCATGTCATTTTCTATTTCTGAATACTACAAGTCAGTCTGTAGTTTTTTGCTTTTCTCATTGGGTTGTCCAAAAATAGATGACACGTGATAGCAACACAATATGCCGATGGCAAATGACAGGTCTAAACCTAACTTTTTTTTTCACACTGCATCTTTCTTTTTTTTTCTTTCTCTGTTACCTGCAGCAGACTGCTATGCCAGCAATCTCTGTTCTAGATTTGGTATGTTCTTGTTTCTTTCCCTTTGGTACTTTTTTCCTGTCTTGGTTTTCTTTTTCCTTTCAGTGGTGGCTGTTTTATGTTTTCAGTAGATGCAGTTCTCAGGTGTGTCCTGGAGCAGGAGATGTAGTCCAGTGACTCTAGAAGCATGCCTTTGAATGTTACTAGATTTAGTTACTCTGCTTTTCCCCGTTAATTTTAAGTGTTACTGTTTGTTTATGGTTTTGACCTTTTCTCAGTTTAGTCATAAATTGATTCTGTGTATTCTTATGTAATCATAAACACATGAGCAAATGAAGTAAATTTTGCAATGAGTAATGCATTTCATTCTTGTTACATTAAAAATAGATTTAAAATATTCAGTTATGAACTCAATTGAAATGATATTGACAGTTTTCCAGTTTAGATATAACCTTCTATTGATAGAGTAAGAGAGATTTCCAGTAAACATGCATTCTGTGTTTTCTTTAAGAATATCATACAGAATTTAGTCTGCTTTATATCAGCTATGCCAGTTTATAGTCTGCTAAAAAAAATGCTTGAGAACATTTCTGCTGTAAATTCAAAGTGCTTATTGTCATGTTGTGGGAATTTGGCTCATCATTTCATGGCCACAGTACTTGTGTACTATGTCTTTGGCACCCTCTAGACAATTATAGTCTGACATATTTATATTAAGTCAATATTTATTCTTCGTCAACTTCTAAGCATATAAAGTCTAGATCAGATAATACACTAAAAATCCCTGTATCAGGGTTTGTCTTTAATGATCTTTTCACCAAATGACAGCCTCTCCTCTGGCAGTCTCTCTGGCAGTGTCATCCCAGAGAGAAGCTTTTCTTGAAACATTTCCCCTCCTTGGTGATTGGAAAGAATATTTTCTGACTGCTGCATTTTTTTTTAACAAAAAACAAAGATTTAGAAATACACATTTTTTTCCTCCCTCTTTTGTTTATTAAGGTGTCTATAAGTATAGCTGAAAAATATCAATCAATTAGAATCATCATTGTGAGATGTTCATTTAATAAATACTTGCTCAGTATCCATAATATGGTAGTTGCTGACCTGAGGCGTTGTCTTGAAGGTACTAGCCAACTCTATGCACAAGGGGAAATGTTTATGCTATGAAGAATTCTATGACAGATGAACAACAATACTTAAGGATAATGACTGCATCAAAATTTTTATTCCATAGAAGTAATTGAGTTTCTATTTTTTAAAAGATAATTATCTTAAGTATTTATTGATCTTAGCCTCATTTTTCTGAGCATTTCTTAGCCTAATTCTCCAGTAAATACTAATGTTACTAACAACATCATTACCTATAGAGTTGTCATATGTCAGAATTGGCAGGTTGCCCTGGGAACCTCTCCTGTCAGTCCCCTCCTTAGCAGAATAAGGGCATGTCACAAGATCTTGAGGTGACTCGTGGAATAAATTAAGCAGGTCTTGCCCTGTTGGAAACCCTGAGTTTCTAAGATTGGGGGGCTGCCAAGCTGGTTTCTGCTCTTCCCTCTGTTATCCCTGTGACCCATTGTTGCCTCAGTCAGTCTAGGGCCTGCCTCCTCCATCCTCTGTGCTTGCTCCAGATCAGTGATAGTAGGGCCATACTGATGCCATCACTGCCCCCATTTAATTCCTAGTCCAAATCTCTCACACACAAAAGGCTCAGACATCCACCTACTCATGTCATATCTTCTCACGGAGTCAAGTAAGACTTTTCAAATGCAGCATGTTTAAACAAAATCCATTCTCCCCTCCACCCACCTTACACTGTCTTCAGGCTTCTTCATTTCAGTTGATTCTTCGAGTTGCCCAGTCAAGATATGCAGTCGTTCATGACGTCTGTTCTCTGTTCGGAGACTCTACTGGCTTGACTTCCTAGGACCTGACACTTCTACACCCTGGCCTGAGCTATCATCCTTTCCTGCCTGGATTACTGTAGGAAACTGACTGGACCCCTCTGTTCTGCCCCTGGTTCCCTCGTAAGGCATTCTTAATATACCTTACAGCAGGGGTCCCCAACCCCAGGCTGTGGACGGTACCTATGGTCTGTTAGGAACCAGGCTGCACAGCAGGAGGTTAGTGGTGAGGAAGTGCAACTCCTCCTTCTGTCAGATCAGCAAGGGCATTAGATCCTCATTGGAGCATGAACCCTATGGTGAGCTATGTATGTGTGGGATCTAGGTTACGCACCCCTTAGGAGAATCTAATGCCTGAGGATGATCCCTTTCTGCCCCCATTTCCTCCCCACAGCCTTGGTTCCTGGAAAAATTGCCTTATACGAAACTAGTCCCTGATGCCAAAAAAGCAAAAAGGTTAGGGACCCCACCATACAGTGATCCCAAGAGAACAAGCTCATAGCTCTCACAAGGGAGGCTTCCCTTCATGCACAGATGTTGTGAGACTTCCTGGGCCTGCAGGTGCTACTTGGTGTCTCCAGGCCTCATATTCTTCTTCACTCGCTCACCCACTCCGCTGCAGCCTTGCCCATCCCCCTGAATGTCCCTCCAGAGCATGCTAAGATGGCTCCTTTCTGAAGGCTAGCACATCTCCATGGCTGGCTCCTGCATGCCATGCAGCTTCTCAGATGCCACCTTATCAGAGAGGCTCCCCTGCCTGTGCTTCTTCACGTGGGATGCTTCCTTGCCTGTTTCTTCCTATCGTGCTCTACTACCCTTCCCTGTGCTCTGCGTGTTTCTCTTTGTGTACCGTCCCGGAACACTCATCACTGCATGTACTTGCCTTCTCTGGGTAGCATGCACCTTCACGGGTGCATGAGCCCTTGTCTGTCCAGGTTTCTGGGAGAGTTCTGGCATGTGGCAGGCGGTCACTGCTGCTGAGCAAGTAAAATGTTATCCTGGGGTCAAGTTCCCAAACTCCAGGGGCGTATGGCCTTCCTGACTGCTAGCAGCCCGAGAGTGAAACTATTATTAGGTCTCCTCAATGTCAGTTACTAAGATAGTATACATTTCCGTTCAAATCGGAGTACACCTTGCTGGAGAGAACCCTGTTAGTGCCAAGTCACAATGAAACCCTCTTGTGTTCTTAGGGCTTTTTCCTTATATGCCATTGGAAATCCATCTCCAGGAGATCTGAAATCCATCTGGACATGTTTTCCTCCAGCACAGTGCTCGATTCTACTTGACAGCTGTTTCTAACTATCATAGCCATTCAGTTTGGACTGGCGGGGGATGGGCCGGGGGTGTTGTCAACCATGGCCACAGCTTCACCTAGATGAAATCTCAAGGGCAGTAGGTAGTCCTTGCACCTAATGACAAGGTCTGTGATTGTACCTTCATTGCTCCACGTTGCCAAATAATTATATACTGCTTTCATTTCCTCATGACAGACCTATTTCATGGCAGAGCCAAAGGACCAAACCAAGTATGTGAAAGATTTACCCAGTGTTAGCAGATCCTTGCGAGTCAGGTTTCCAGCGGGTAGAAACTCAACCCAGTACAAGAAAAAATCCAGAATCCGGGACAGGTGAAAATCCAGAATCCAAAATCCTCAACTTTCTGAGCACTAACATGAGGCCACAAGTGGACAGTTCCATATCTGCCTCATGTGACGGGCTGCATTGGAAACTTTGTTTCATGCACAAAATCATTTAAAATTTTATATAAATGGACCTTCAGTCTCTATATATGGCTTATTGAAATATAAATGAATTTCAGACTCGATTTCCATCCCCAAGCTACGTATATGCAGATATTCCAAGATTCAGAAAAATCCAAAATCTGAAACACTTTTGGTCTCAAGCATTTTAGATAAGGGATACTCAACTTGTATCATGTAGGTCAAGTGAGAGTGAAGGTTCTAGCCAGAGTTTCCTGAGTTCAAATTAAATGTTCTTTCTGTGATACAAAAATGCTCCTTTCATAGGCTAGCCTAAACTTTGTCTTGTTACCACATCTTAATGGGCCATCTGCTGACTCAGATAACATGAGAACTCACAGGAAAAACTCCTCCCAATTGGGGTAATGCCAGCAAAATAACTTTTAAAGATTTCAGTGGCTCTGCTATTTTCCTCACGTGAAACCCCAAGATAGGTCTTCCCTCATCTGCCACTTTCCTTTCTGGTCTTCATGTAGGACTGTAGAAATTGGGCATACTCCTCTTGGGGATCTCAGTTTGAACTAAAAACCTTGTAACAGTGTCAAGCAAGAATTAGTAGGAAGCCTAATTTGAGAATTGCTCCCTCAGAAAAACTTATCTGTAGGAAGGCAGACTGTATTTTGTTTATTCAAATTGAAGTCCCTCTGGAATGAAAATTGGCTCTGCCAAGAATATCAAAGCCCTAGTGTAGTCACAGTGCATCTTCAGGGTCAACTTTATTCCAGCAGTTGGGAGAAGAAGTATTTTCATATTAAAACCAACATGTGAACATTATGGAGTAGAATACAAAGTGTGTATGATGGTGTAAGATAAAACAGTTGCCCTGAAAGAATTCAAGTGTATGTTTTGTAGACCACTTTCAGCCATACTGTCCTACTAGGAGATTACTCTGCTTAGTCTCTGTCACTAGAGCATTTCAGCAGTAAAGCTCTAGATCTTACAACTTCTGATGAAATTGTCGTAAGAGAAGGGAGCTGTCATTGATTGCAAGTCAGTTACTGTAGTGGATGGTTTTTCCTGTATTATTAATGTTCGCTATCATTGTGAGAGAGGACTTTGAGGAAATTGGTCTTTGAGACCAAGAGAGACTTTTGCTCGGATAAGCCACTAGTAAGTACAGAGCTGGGCTCTGAAACCATCTTGGTGTACCAGGGTCCTGTAGGAATCAGTGATCTAATCAGGAGTTTTTGACCTTAAAGTTTTTTTAGGGTGAACATTTTAATGGGAGGACCATAAGCAGAAATGTCTGTGAAGAAAAAGACTTTTAAGGACTTCAATAGACTAAATTGTATTTTCAGTGAAAATGTCAACAAGTAAAGATATTATGACCCTGTTTTATGTTCAGATATAGGTTAATGTATTTTTGTAGTATGCAATTACAAACACAAATCTCAACATACTTTAAAAAAATAAAAAACCTGAAAATACCTGTTTTGGGGAATGTGGACGCCCAGTGCAGCAGAGTCTTGTTCAAGCCTGCATCTTGGTTATGAAATCCCAGCATAGTACTTGGTTTAGAATAATGGTTAGTCTGGATTGTCTTGACTCAGTAGGTAATAGTTATTTTTTAATCTATTCTGATTGCCTCTCAAATATCACTTTCTACAAGACCACTTTGGTAGAATGTAACTTTCCATTCTTTTAATCAAAGTGTCAATATAACAGAAAGTTTGCCACTGGATTATAGAGCAATTAAGTTTATAACTTAAAATATTCTTCCGCTGTTATTGGATGTAAGTAACCACCATACAGCTCAGTGAACTGTTTCAAGCTGTCATTTTGAGTAAATTAAGAGATTATCAGTTTTCCCAATAATGCTTTGTGAGTGGGAATAAAGCAGCATAGTTTTGAATAACAAAATAATTTATGATTTGGAAATGAAAATTCACAAAGTAGCCAAAGAGTGGGAAGGAAACTGCCTTGATTGACATTAATAGCACTGGTTAATTTGCCTTTCTTTAGAAATAATAACCATACGCTGAACACAAGAAGGCTGCTTGTTTTTCACATCCAGATATAGAGAGTAAAGGTTTTTAAGAAGAAAATGCCTGTTTTATTTGTAAGATAGCATTTGTACTGATAATTACAAGAATAGTAGTTCTGATTTCTTAAAATTATACTCTTATCTAATTAAAGAACCTAATTGGCTATATCATTGTATAATATTTTATTGCTCAGAATTTGTTTTTAATTAGGGCTAAACAGCATTGACATAAATTAATTTGTGTTTTGTTGGATAAGGGAAAACCCCTGTTGTATTAGTGCAATTTTACATTCTATCTGAAATTACTTTTCTGTAGAATAGCTAATATTATGAATTGCTGCTTTATTTTGCCATTTTATTTGGGTGCTGTTTCTCACCATTTGTACTGACGACTAAAATTCTTGCTAAATATTCCCATTGTTGGCTGTTCTCCATCAGGGAGCTCATGGGAGCCCTGCCTAGTTCTGCATTCCTGGGGCAGGGCACTGCTGTCTCTTTCTTGGTTCTTAGTAACATTTGCTCCTGCTATAAACCCCTAAAACCAGTTGTCAACTTTAGTTTTTTCTAAGATATTTTATCATTGTTTACTGACATGAAAAAGAGTAACAACACTGATTAATTTATTCTTTCCTGTCAGATAGAGTGTTTTCCACAGAAATCAAGGAAGATGAAGCTGTTAGATTTTTGTTTTATTTAAAAAAGAAAAACATACAAACAATTCAAATCCAGAAGTGATCATTTTATATTTTTGGTATAAACAATTTATTGGCAAACTGGTAATACTGTAGATGTTGAAACACGTAGGAATTTTATGTAAGGGATTCCTAGAGATTGAGGTAGATGACTTCGAGTTCCACTTTAATTTTAGAAATAGTGAATCAACTCCTTGATGATGTATGATAATACATGTATGGGTGTTCCTATAGCTGAGGTCTGTACCAGATAAGAAGTGGAGAATGCATGGTGTTCTAAGTTACCATTATCTGAGGCTGTAACAACAGAAACAGCTGCATATCAAGATGGCAGGGAAAGTCTGACCCTGTGCTGCACTGGTTGTTAATCTAGGATTCCTTTATAGAAAAGACATTTCCAACCAATAGTGCATAGAAATGTGATCAGAAGGATAAAAGAGCTAAAAATAAAATAAAAAAGAGGGAGACTTAGGTATTTGAAGATATCCTTAAGTATGTAAAGTGATAAAGAAAAGGTATTAAATGTTTGTGTTGTTTCAAAAAAGCAGAACTTGAATCAACAAACGTAGAAAAACACTCAGGTAATGAGTTTTAGACCAGACCAACAGAATGGGCTGTATTGAGAGGGTGGCATCCAGTCAGACACTGGGGTGTCCAAATGGAAGAGAGCTGGTGTGAGGCTCCTTCCCAACTTGGGTTCAGACTCCATGGCATAGCCTGGGGCTATTTCTGAGCTGGGAAGGAATTCTTAAGTCTTCAATGGGATCTGGGGGGAGTCAATGGCCCAGGGTCAGAGGAGGAAGGTGGGCGGTTGCATGTCCACTGGAGTCTTGTGCTGCCCCATGACCCCACCTGGTGAGAGGCAAGTGTCAACCTCCCACGTTCCATAAGAACAGACTTGTTAAACTGATATTCATAGCTGAGTGGGTGGCTCACACCTCTAATCCCTTTGTAAGCACTTTGGCAGGCGGAGGCAAGAGGATTGCCTGAGCTCAGGGGTTCGAGACAAGCCTGGACACCTTGGCAAGACCATGTCTCTACAATAAAAATAAAAAAATTAATTGGGCATGATGGCTCGTGCCTGTGGTTCCAGCTACTTGGAAGGCCGAGGCAGAAGGATTGCCTGAGCCCAGCAGGTCGAGGCTGTGGTGACTGTGAGCTTGCCACTGCACTCTAGCCTGGATGACAGAGTGAGACTCCAACTCAATAAAAAAAAAAAAAAAAACTGACATTCATAGTGAAAATGGAAAAGAGAAAGAGACAAGGAAGAAGTCATTTACTTATATTTCATAGTTTCCTAAAGTGGGGTCTGTTTGTTAAGTTTGTTAGTTTACATGAGTGGGTTAACCTAAATTTACTCTAATAAAAGAATCATACTTGTTTCATGCATGAATATATGAGAGAAATTCCCTCTTTGAGCCATGATTAATGGAGGAATAACTCTGGGATTGTGGAGACATTTTTAGGTAACTTAGTTAAAAATTATAGAGCTAAAAAATGTGTAAGTTTTATCATCTTCCAACAGTGGTTTTAACCTGGTAGTTTGTACTTAACTTTCTGTGTGCGTGCGTGTGTGTGTGTGTGTGTGTGTATATCTGTGTCTGCTTGTCTTAATGTGTGCATTTTACATATTGTGCTAGTGGTGTTTCTCGAATGAACACTAACGTGACTTTTGTTGTTAGTTGCAGGACGAGGAGCGAAGGCGGCAGCAGCAGTTGGAAGAGATGCGCAAGCGGGAAGCGGAAGACCGGGTGAGGCAGGAGGAGGAGCGGCGGCGGCAAGAGGAGGAACGAGTGAAACGAGATGCTGAAGAAAAGGTTATGGTCCTCTAAGGGCAGCTAGCATTTTACCAGATTAGCCTGAACACAAATGAGTGGCTGGGGCAAGGGGGGCTAGAAGTTACATGTGTCTTGAGATGCAGAAGACAGAGCAGGGCCTGGATCCCCCAGCTTTTGTTCTTGGACCAAAACCTTCAGCCCTATCTGGCCCACCTACCTCTCTTCTGGACTGTCTCCAGACCCCCTTACTTTCTAGTTTTGTCTCCCTCAGACTTCCGAGCTCCTAGGTCTGTATAGCAGGAGCCTCTTTGCAAAGGGTCTGTTTACTCCAGGCTTTGATCTTTACTGGACACTGTCCAGCTTGTTATTGTGAAGGTGATATTTGTTCAGTTATTGTTTAAATTGAGTTTAACCATGGGAGGCAATAGGAACATAGTAAGACAGTCTGCTAACATTAAACACTTGAAATAGATTACTTACTAAAATTACTCAATTTTGGTTGATGATAAAGAGGGCATATGGCCTATAAGAATTGTTACACAAGAAAAATTTAGTATGTTATCCTGTAAATATTCTGAGGTGTTTATTTTGATGTGTGTTTTTTTAATTCCAATAATCCTTTTAACTGAATTTTAAATGACAGCTAATCCTGGCATTTTGAGAAACGGGAACTTGGAGATGTTATTCTCTGGGTCACTTGGTCTTGTGTGTTCCTAACTGAGGCCCTCTGGGTTAAAGAGGCTGTAGCCATTGAGGTCACTGTTGGTTGGGGGGAGTGGTTCTGTGTCGTCCCAAGGAAATTGCACGTTGCTGTCTGTGGTCTGAGAGAAGCTGTTCTCTCTGTTACTTCCCTTCTATGAAGGTGGAAGCTTTGAGTGTTACAACTGCTGATGGGGAAAAGTCTAGTTTTTATTAATTCCTTCCTTGATAGTCCAGTGACCTACATTAATATAATTTCTCCCCCAACAGAACAATGTATAAGTAAGACTGATAGACCTAATGTAACTCATTTAAATGAAAGTAGAGTGAATAATGTAAGGGTACATTCCTGTGTTGAAATTAGTGATTTTTGTGTTCCATAGACCTCTGCCCTCCTGAAAGTGTTTGGTCATATTATCTGTTGTTTCTGAACAGCTAGGAGGTATTCTCAGAGTTTCAGCTTTCAGGATTAGGTTATCCCATAAGTCTCACTTGTGTAATGGTAAGTCAAAATTGATTATCTTTCTAAGGAAATCAGATTTCCAAAGTTTTGAGCCCCTTGTATTCTAAGTGTTCATGGTGTCTGTTGCTTTGCTTTTCCGTGAAAGCCTTCTCTGGCCAATTGGAGGGATGCTTTTTCAGCTCAGTGTCAGCCTGGTGTCCTGGGCCTTCCATGGTGCTTGTGGCCATAGTCAGGTCCAGGCCTGGCCTCGCTGAACCTGGGGTCAGGGATAGCTGGGTTGTCACGTCAGAGCAGTGTGTGGAGTCAGGGGCCAGGCTGTGTTTTCTTTGCTGAGAAACTCTTAGGTTGTTTAATTTTTCCAATATGTGTTCTCAAAACTTATGATTATGTCAAATACACGTGTGTTTTAGTAACTGCTTCTATAATAGAGTGGTCACTGTAAAAAGAAGCTGAATAACCTATTTTTTTATACCGAATGTCCAAAGTTGATGGGTTTGCTTTGTTATAGAAAAATGTGCCATTCATTTGTTGGGTAGAATAAAGTCATCTTGTAATTGTATCTGCTCTTGGTGTAACTAAGAGAGGGTGTTCTTATTTCTCCCTAAAATGTTTCCAAGCAACTGTTCTTCATAAGATTCCTGATAGTTCCATTTAAAAGCAACAGAAGCCATTCTGGTTTGATTCTCTACCCCATGGGAACACTTACTTTGTGTGGACAAGAAGATTTAAAAGTCTTTCTTTCAGGATTTCTAAACATTGTATAAGAAGATACAAGGAGAAATTGAGTTCAGGGTAATGATTAGAGCTGGCATTTATTCTTAGAGTTTTCTCCATCAGAAGGTGAAGCAGTGACATTGCGTATTTATTGTTTATGTGGTGTGTGTGTGTGTGTGTGTGTGTGTGTGTGTGTGTGTGTGTGTGTGAGAGAGAGAGAGAGAGAGAGAGAGAGAGAGAGAGACTTTAGAGGGAGTGGGGAGAAAACAGCTATAAAAATTAAAAGAGACACTAACAACTTTTAACCTGATGCCAGCAAGGTCCCTAAAGTTAGTTCTCTGGTTGACTGAGTTTAAAATTCATTGTATGCCATACAGTAGCACTAAACATTTACTCAAGGTAGACTTTTGTGTTTGATCTTTCATCCCCCTTCTTACTTACTTTTTTCTTGTGCTCTAAAACTTTTGTCAATCTTTAACAAAACTGTGCTGTTACCTTTTTAATGTTAAAAGAATTTAATTGCTGTCAACTGTAGTATGTGCAGATGTATGTCAGAAAAAAATGTACATTTTGTGTCAAAATATATTTGAATATCTTGTTGCTATTGCTGTTAATGCCTGGCTCTCTAATTTTTTGCCTGTCAGGGAGTTTTTAAGATTTGAAATATAAATTAAGAACTATGGAAGCATATTTGTTAGATTGTTGCTTTGGGAAAATGAGTGCTTTTTTTTTTTTTTTTTTTTTACCCTTTATGGTTTTCTATTAATTTCCCTCCTAATAACTGGAAATGAACTGGGTGGTTTAACCACATCTTCTTGTCCAGGAAGGACTGCTCTTCTGAAATCTCTGGGGCTCAATGACAAAGTATGTAAGTTCGCCCTTCTGAAAGTGCCGGCCATAGAAAGCCAGTTATAGTCCACTTTTAGTTTTGTGTTGTCTTTAATCACAGCAGTAACAGGTAAGTTAATATCCTACCAAACACAGAAAAGGAGGATGACAGAGAAAGAAGGAGTTTGCAGGAACTAGGAGGAAGTAAGGAATAGAATGAAGTCTAGTGGGATAACCAAAAGGGAGCAGTGACTGGGACTCCAGGAGCCTGGGTGGTAGTTTATTCCCTGCTTTTGAGCAATTTTCTGTCAATCCAGAATAGTATGAATGCATTTTTAAGTATTAAGAGAAGACTCTGGGTTGACCTGCTTCTGTTATAGTATTGTGATGCTTAAATTTTAACATCCATGGACTTGCCAGTGTAGTGATGAGGACTGTTCCCTGTGAAGGCCCAGTGGGTTGTCTTTTCCCTTCTGACCTCTGACCTTTGCACTCTTGTCTATTCCCGCCTGCAGAGGCGACAGGAAGAAGGGTATTACAGTCGCTTGGAAGCCGAGAGGCGCAGACAGCACGACGAGGCGGCACGCAGGTTGCTGGAGCCCGAGGCGCCCGGTCTGTGCCGCCCTCCACTTCCCCGGGACTACGAGCCCCCGTCCCCGTCCCCCGCATCCAACGCCCCTCCTCCCCCGCCTCAGCGAAATGCCTCCTACCTCAAAACCCAGGTCCTCTCCCCTGACTCGCTGTTCACTGCCAAGTTTGTTGCGTACAATGAGGAGGAGGAGGAGGAGGAGGACTACAGTCTAGCAGGTCAGGATAAGTACGCCAGCACGAGAAAGTCTCATGGGGACCTTCTTCCTGCCCCTCTTAAGCCACGGCTGCCTCCCTGCCAACCACGCCCGGCCTCCGATGGCATCTTTCTCTCCAACTCATTCCAGCCACCCTCAGCCAAAGCCAACAGTACTACTCACCAAAAAGGCCAGCCCCCGCCCCCTCCAAAAAAACCCAGCTTCTACCATCCCAGCCACTGCAAAGGCAGAGGTAAAAGATAGAGCGACAAATCAGCTCTCTCTTGTCTTCATGATTGGAACCTTGGAATCTCTGCACACTTGCCCTGTGTGATCCATGGCAATCATACTTGCTTTGGAATTTGGATTTCACTTGATTGCTCATCTCAGCATGGTGATCCCTTCAACCTCTGATTGTTACATCTGTGCTAATACTCTTTTTTGGTAGATGTCTTAGGACTTCAGTTTCTTTCATGCTTTAAAAAGATCCATTTCTTTGATCAGCTGACAACAATCCGTCCTTCTCTGCTCCCCAATCACTTGAAGTACTGTTGGTCTTGGCTTTCATGCTCTACCTCCTCAAATGGTCTTACATTTGATTGAACAAGTGCCTTTTCTCACCTTGTAGTGTCTCAAAAGATAAAGTGTTATAGTTACATTTCAAGTTTCCATTATTTAACGTGAATAGAACTTTTTGTTCTGGATTCACTTCTAAGATGAGTCACTCTTGCTCATGGAGATTTGGTTAGCATAGTGGAGTATCTGCTAAACTGGTTAACTGTTTCACTTTATGACCTCAATGTCGGCTGCCTCACACCAGGGCCTAGAGATCCTAGGCGCAGAGAAATTCCTCTTGTTCCCTCTTCCTCTAACTGTTTTCATTCTTTCCTGTAACCTGCATTTTCAGCATCTCTCACTACCAGCAGCCGGACCTTAGTAGGTGTACAGTTGCCATTAGTTAAAGCCCTGTAGGTTGATTGCAGAGTGTGATAGTCAGTTTTTGAGACAGCATTGAACATTATGATTCAAATATAATTAATTGAAAGGGTTCAAATTTCACCCTAGCCTTACCATAAATGAAGTTGGGGTTCTGGCACTAAGTATCCTCAAATACAGGTGTGTTACCTTTTTTTTTTTTTTTCCTGTGAGTCAAAGTCTCACTCTATCCTCCAAGATGGAGTGTAGTGGTACAATCAAGGCTCACCGCAGCCTCAGCCTCCTCAAGGGATCTTCCCAGGTACCTGGAACTACAAGCATGTGCCACAGCACCTGGCTAATTTTTTTTTTTTTTTTGATAGAGATGAGGTCTCGCTATGTTGCCTTGGCTGGTCTCAATCTCCTGGGCTCAGGTGATCCTCCTCCCTCAGCTTCCCAAAGTGCAAGGATACAGGCGTGAGCCACCATGCCCAGTCTAGGAGTGTTCCATTTTTTTTTTTTTTGAGTCGGAGTCCCACTCTGTCGCCCAGACTAGAGAGCAGTGGCATGCTTCGACCCGCTGGGCTCCAGTGATCCTTCCTCCTCAGCCTTCCTAGTAGCGAGAACTACAGGCACATACTACCATGCCTGGCTAATTTTTGGTTTTACTGTAGAGCCAAGGTCTTGCCAAGTTGCCTGTGTGGGTCTGGAACCCACAGGCTCAGGCAATCCACTTGCCTCAGCCTCCCAAAGTGCTGGGATTACAGACTGAGCCACCGAGCCTGACCAGGAGTGTTACTTTGAATGAGAATATAAGAGTCTTCTAAATAAGTGTCATTCTGCATAAACAATGTGTGGAACTCAACAATTCTGAAAGGTTAACTACTTTAAGACTCAGTGTAATGTGACCTTTACATAACAAATGAATTTTGCCAGAATTCTATCTTTTTTTCTCACATTTGTCAGAGCTTTGATCCACTTTGAAAGCTTATATATAAAGTTTATGTTGAGTCACTTTGGAAGCCAAAATTAAATATTTATAAATTATCTGTTGTAAATATCTAGAATTTGGTAACTTTTTAAAGACATCAAGGAATAATAGTACATTTTAAAGCAAGATGCCATCACCCTCCTTGTATCCAATTATATCAGCTAAACTTATATAAGACACAAATATAAGGTTGGTAGCTGAATAGTACAGTTAGGTGTCACTTATAACCATATTGGCTTTCAGGCACACCACTAATCCTCATTTTATTTCACACTGAAGTACCACATAGGAGCAGGTTATATCATGCATCTGAGTGCTCAGCCTCTTTGAAGACTTCTTTGTTAAGTAGAGAGCTGTCTGCACCACGTGCAGAACGCGTTCTCACCTGTCACCTGTTCATCTCACTAGCATTGTCACGTTCCTGTGTTCAACTCTTGTCTCTGTCGGGAGTACTTTGGTAAAACGTGCTTCTGCAGACAGGACCTGGTTTCTTCCACTGGGTAGGATGAGGAATAGAATTAGGATGTGAATTGGGATGAGTAACATCAGATTTCAACATAGCAATATATGAAAGATTCATTATTAAAGCTCTTTGAAAATTATAGTTGGAATTTATAGTTTTCATATATCATTATCTGAAAGTATTTGATATTCTACTTAACTCTAAAAGTTCTGACAGTTCTGAATAATTACTTTTTACCAGTGGAAAAAGCCAATATCATTCTTACAACAAAGCTCAAAAGATATAACCCAATGTTTTAAAAAATAAAGCAAAAGAAAAAGTTTGGAATTAAAATGGAAAAAAAATCTCACTATGCCATAATTTACCTAAAGAACCACTGTGGATGGCCTTAAGATGTGTTCTGTTTGGTCTTTTGAGTCTTTGCTGAGGATGACGTCCTACACCATGATTGTAGGAAGCCTAATCTCATAAGTAAAGGTGCAGTGCAAAGAGGTATCATTCCCAAGGCAGCTGTGCTGTCTACAGTGTGTCAAAGAAGTTCTGGCTGCACAGCAGGGCCTTTTGTATAGAAGAGAAACAAAGGTTTACTTTCATGCGACTTGTCTGAGAAAGAATTTTAATGTGAAAATATTGTACTAATTTTGTGGCCTATTTAACCCAATAATCAATGTTGTCAGTGTTTTCTTAGTAGTTTGAGCATTTATTACTCCAGCCTATATTATTATAGGCAGAAGACTTTTCAAGTGTGAATTTATTTTTCTTGCTAATGTTACAGTTAATAGAAATACACTGATACTAATTTAAATGCATTATGATTTTAATAATTATTTTTAATGACATTTGTTATTCATTGGATACATTTAAGACTTTTAACCTGCATCATCTCTTGATCTTCATCAACCCATTGAGGCCACAGGGCAAGTGTTGTTGTTGAGTGGCTGATACCACACTCACCTACAGTTCCGTGGCCAGCCAGGCAGAGCCATGCTGTGGCAGGGCCTGCCCAGCTGCCCCTCACACCATGCTGCTTTGAATATTGTTTTTATTATCAGTGACTTTGTATCTATACCAGTAATAACAAATACAAGGGGGTTATTGGTAGATTGTTTTAAAAACTTAATTTATTTTTTAATAATTACTGGCCATTTATCCTGAAACATAAATTCAGTTGTTAATCCTGAAAAGGGAAATATCATGGGATTACTTCTTAATCTTTGGGTCATGTTTGCTCCCAGTGATTTTGTAAGAACAGGTGTGTCTGAAAAGTTGTGCTGATCTCTTCACTTAAGTAAGCCTTCTGTGGGTTTGTCTTTTCAATTCATCATAATAATGTATTTTTTCTGATTTGAACTTTTTGGATATATACAGTTTTCCTCGTACTAAAGGGCATAAGATCATTCTTTTACCACCTTTCGAGGGTAGTGATTGGATTACTCAGGCCACTAACAGATGTGAATTTCAAATTATTTTATATAATACGAGGAGTCGTTGCCTTCTTGTTTACTCAGTAATTAAAGACATCTTATTTTTCTACGTGCACTGCATCTTTATTGTGAACAAAGTCCTGGAAATAATTCAAGTACTCTGATTTGTGCTGTTTCTTTTATGGAAAAGGACCGAACTCATACACGGGATCTACTATAACAGGTGTTGGAGCCCATGACACATATCGGGACACAGGAGAGAAGCGCTCTAAAAGGTACTGACGACTGTGCTAGACAAGTAGCTTCATCTCTCATTGGTGACTCTTTGTCCCTCGTGATATTTTAAAATTACATAAAGCTGGATTGAAATTTCAGAGACTGTTATCAGCTCCGGTATTTCCCATGGTACAAAAATCACATGCGCATGTAGGCTTTTTAAATTCTGTGTTGCTAGTATAGTTTTGTTTCAGCCAGTGACACAGGTACCAAACTAGTCAGAACATTAGAAACAGTAGGCCATGCTGGTCTTTCTACCAGAGAAGGTTGAAAATTTTAAAACAACGTCCAGAGGTCTTCCTGATGGTACACAAAAAATAAATAGGCTCCAAAATAAATAGGCTCCATGTCTTCACTGAATGTCCTCACCTGGATTTTAGACAGAAATGCTGTTGCCTAACTGTTCTTAAAACAGTTAAGTTAGCCTGGGCAGTACAGTAGAGCCGTGTCTCTACAAAAAAAGTAAATAAACTAACTAGGCATAGTGGCATGCACCTGTAGTCCCAGTTACTCGGGAGGCTGTCGTCCCTGTTACTCAGGAGGATCCCTTGAACCCAGGAGTTTGAGGCTGCGGTGAGCCATGATTGTGCCACTGCACTCCAGCCTGGGTGACAGAGCAAGACCCACCACCCCCCTCCAAAAAAAAGAAAGAAAGAAAGAAAAGTTGAGCTAATCAAGAATTTTCAGTTCTGTTCTATAATTTATTAAATTAGGGATATTTATAGATGCCTCTCAGGTACATGTAAGACTCATTAAAATGTTGTGTTTTAAAACTGGACACATCCTTCAGTTAAACTTGTTTAACTGGTAAGGATTTCCTGCTTGCCAAAATTTAACTTATTAGTTTTTTGAGTTGGATATGACTAGGGGAAATAAATGTTTTAGTAAGGAGAATATTTTGCCCTTTTTTTCTATATGGCTTTAAATACAGCCCCTAGAATTTTAATTATAGGAAAAGTTATAGCAAAATTTAATAAAGAATGAGACTGAAAGTTTTAATTAATTGTCCATTATGCAAACTTACCTAGTTGTTGACAGGTTATTTCTATTTTGACCAATAATCATTTGTATTTCCCTCTTAACGCAGCCAAGATGCAGATTTACCTGGAAGTTCTGGAGCCCCTGAAAGCTTGACATTCAGAGAACGCCAGCGTCTTTTCTCACAAGGTCAAGATGTGTCCAATAAAGTAAAAGCTTCTCGTAAATTAACAGAACTGGAAAACGAACTGAACACAAAATGAAAAGGGAACCTTGTACTTATCAAAAAACCCTCTCGCTTGGGGGTTTGTAGGTGTGACTTTGAAGAGGAAAGGGGGAGATTATATTTCTAAATGATTTATAATTTCTATTTCTAAAATGTTTGGGATTTAGAGATGTCTCAAGTTGAAGAAATTTTATTTTACTTTACCAAGAGATTGTCATTTATGTAATTTAAACACTGTCTAATTTCTTATCTGGATCATATGAAGACAACTTTTTTGATGGTTTCTCTTTGGAGTCTTAAGTTCCAAGGGGACAGGATGAAGGGTGGGAGGAAGAACGAGATATGTCTCCTCCCAGCTTCTCCTTGCAACCGGCCAAGGAGCACAGACAGAGAAGTTCTTGTTCTTGGTTTTTCAGCAACTTTATTTTCGCTATCAAACAGAGAATAGCTTGAACTACCCAGACTGTTGTTTGCACTATTTAGTATAGCCCACAATATTTTACAGAAGAGAGGACAGGTGAAGACATGCTCCTCAATGTCACCTGATCAAGTGATTTCTGCGACACCTTCTCTAGTCTGCGTCATGGCACAGTTTAGACTGAAGCTTTCTGTGAGGTGACACGCATCCAAGACCAAGACTGCTCCATCTCACTCCTTGCAAGTCTAAGCCCTTCTGATCAATTCAAAATAACTGACTTTAAAAATTGTGAAAGAAGAAATTTTGGGGAATTTAAGGTTAGGGGATTTTATTTTTATAAATACCAAACTATTGTTATTGTTAGACTTCATAAATCATTGGTGAATTTGAAGATGACAGTTGTGTTAGAAAGTCGACTAATATTTCCAAGAGATCTGTATAAGAGGACATCTTTAGCTGAACAGTGTTCATGTGACCAGAAATAAAAATCTCTGAGAAAAATGGAAGGTTAACAAGTGACACTCAAAACACAACTGTCACTCCGAAATTTTAATTTGAAAAAGAAATAGATTTGCATCGATATGCTGTCGGGAAAAGGAAGTAATTCAATTACATATGACATCTGTAATTTAAATATTATAAGAATAACTCATGGCAGTTCAAGCTATTTTTTATAGTATAATGGAGTTATTTAATTTTAATTTGTTGAATTATTAGTTACCACTGTTATTTCTTCAGCTATGGCTACATGGCTGATGTTGGGGAGTCGGACCTCAGTGTGTTTTATATTGTGTGCTGTTAAGATGATAAATTTCTTTGTGATTACAAGCAAATTTTCTATTTGACAAAGCTCTAAGATGGGGTCTGGATGATTTTCTGTACCATATTATTCTCTTACAAATATACATGTTAGGAAAACATGCACACTTCCAAAGAGAAGAATAGAGGCTTTCACTGCCTTAGACATCAGTTTTAATAAGAGTTGTATGATAAATCATTAAAAATGCGAGTGTAAATATTTTTTATTTCTATCAGGGTTCTTATTTGAAAGTGTGCTTTTACTGTTTCCCTTGTTTAAGTAAGAGAGTGAAATGGTCTGTGTGTGTATGAAGGATTTGCATGCTTGCTCCAGAACCTCTAGGAGAAGCAAGCTCCTCCCAAGTATCTTGAGAACACTGGCAGCCTTATGGTGACTCAATCCACACTTTGTTGAAAGAAAAGAGATGCATATGAATTCCTTTTCTTTTAATATATAAAAAAGACAAATACATGTAAGTACAAGCGAACACATGTACATATCTACATACAGGGATATTTGTATGTATGGTTATAAAACCCATAAACAAGTGGATTTGGCCACCTTTGGACAAGTAGGGCAAATGTGAATATGTGTAAAAGTGCTTTTCATAACTGCATTATATGGAAGAAGCATCAGAACTGCTGTAGTTTTCCATTTCTACTGTATTTCAGTTGCAACCTATTTTTAATAAACTTTGTATGTATTTAAGTGTATTTGCTATTATTTTGAAAGTGCTGACAAAGTTTATATTTGTAACATCAGCCTTCCTCTGCCCTGTCTTTCCATCTGTCCACTCATTCATTAAACATTTACTGAGTATCATTTCTGTGTCAGGCAGTGTTTTAATTTGTGAGCAAGTGTTCTTTCGCTGATCAGCTCAATAGGTAACATTCACAGTGGTCTCCTATGTGGCTCAGCTGCCCAGGTCTTCCTGACTGCAGCATTGACCACAGCAAACCCACGTGGTCATTGGACCATTTCTCAGTTATGCTGTGCCCATCCTGGCATCTGAAATTCCTAAATATACCCAGTAACAAGTAACTTGTAGAAAAATAAGGTGTCCTGGTGAGACATGTTTGAGTGCAAGAACCCACTCAGGCTAGCTCATGTAAAGGGATATGTTTTGTATAGTGCACAGGTAGAGTGCAGTAGGGCCAGGTGTGCAGGCAGGACCTGCAGGCCCGCACTGGACGAGCCTCTGCACTGCCTCTGAGTCAGGCTTCTTCCTGTCCTTCCTGTTTCTAGGGTGCCTGCTCTGTGGCCCATGAGCAAAAGGACTGGGATAGGCAGGGCCAGAGAACCCAAGGGCTCCATGGGGAGTGGAGGGGCTAAACCAGGCAGTTTCAGGCATACAGCAGGCATGGGCTTTGAGAGCTGTGTGTCACCCAGCAGGGTGACTAGCCTACAACAGTGTATTGTGAAAAGGAGGATGCAAGAAGGGCTTCCTGGAGGAGGAAGTGTCTTAGGGTTGAAGACACTTGTGGAGACCTTTTGTTAGAACCAGGCATTTAAGTACTGGAAAGATAGTATTTGCTTTTACTGTATTTTAATGCCTAAAAAGGTACTTTAAGGTCTGTGAAGACAAAAACTTAGACACTTTGAGTGTTGATCTTGTCCTGTTTATCTCAGGGCCTGTGTTCTGTTGCTATTCATGGAAACAATGACTTTGGCTAGCAGTGGTCTTCCATCTTGTGGGCCAACAGAGCACTCGCTAATTTTCTGATTTTCTGGTGCATGCCATTAGATGCAATTTCTTTTTGCTTTATTGCATGGAAAACAGTTTTCAAGGATTTTGTTAGGTTTAGTAATGAAAACTGTAAAAGCAAAATTCAGAAAGTCAAGTAACTTGCAGAAAGAAAAACAGATGCAAAAGTTTTTCTTACTCCAGTATCTCATCCAGTTTATTCCAAAAAGTCATGTAGCCCCAAAAGATACATATTAGATTTCCGTTTGGGAACAGAAGGCAATTTCTTGTGTAATTTATCCAACAGACACAGGTTCCTACACTGCATCGGGGGACACCTCATTGTGGTTCCCTGGTGTCCCAGAGCAGGCCGGCCCTGCCCTCAGGAGTATGGTTCTAAGAAGCAGAAACATGCTTGACTCATAGGGGTACAGTCAGTAATCATCAACTGTATGGAGAGGGTGAAGGGCAAGTGCATAGTGGAAGGAACCGTTTAATACTGTGGAGCTGGCAGGCTGTTCCAGGCTGGCGGCAGCACCAAAAGCAGCTGGGTCCAGGGCCAGCAGGCAGTGGGGCTGCAGAGAGCCAAGGGCCACCTGGAGCCACAGGCAGTGAAGGGGGCATTTCCCAAGACCCTGTTTGTGCCTTGGAAAGGCCCTGCCAGGTCTTGAGGGGGTGTGTGGAGCCACCATTTGACAAGAGGGTCACTGGCTTTGGAAGGGGAGAGATGGGTGGGCGCCATGAGGAGGCTTCTGCAAGAGTCCTGGGGAGCCTGGAGGGTGCAAATGGAAAGAGCAGAGGAGGAAAGACAGCGGTGGAAACAACTTTCCTTTTGAACTAGAATTTGATAACCTTGGCTTTCAAACAGAGAATGATGTCCTGCTCAATGGGTTAGACCTAATCTTTTTCTGCTCTTAAAAAGTTTGTGTTCTATCCTTTTATAGAGACTACATGGCAAAGTGAATGATGTTTAATTGGGGACAGTGCTTCCAACGTCAGCTTGGAAATTTTTTAAATGACAGAAAAACATTAATCTAGCCAAAAAGGGAGAGTGAGACCTGGAAACACAAGGATAGTTGTGGAGCTTTAAAATGGCCCACTCGCCGCCTCCAGTATTTGTCCTTGGAAATAGGCCCCAAGACATAGAAACAGCCTGAGACGAGTAGAGCATACTATTCTCTGAGCAGGTGAAGCATGGATGAGTTGTGGGCTATGGGTGTGGCCCTGGTACTGAAACTGCCATTTTCTGACCACTTGAGAACGACTGCCACAAGTGCGGACACCGTCCAGAGCCCTCACAGTCTCGTGGACCAATGCTCGTCAGTGCCTCCTGCCTGTGATGGACAATGTCTGTTACTTAGTTCAGGTCGCATCACTGATTTGGAGTAGGATGGAGAATTGCCCAACAGACAGGAGGCAGCTCTTAAAGACTGTTGGATCAGCTCGTTCTCAAGAATTCTTACCTCCCATAGGAAGAAAAGAAATTATAAACAAAATAAAGATGAAGGGAGAGAACATGAGGACCATGTGGGCCGCTTCCTCGGGAGGAAGTTCTGCTGGCCTTGGCTCCAGCCACATTCCCAGGACAGGGGCAGGTGCGCAACCTTCAGGGAGGAGATTTGCTCAGCACTAAGTTCTGAGGGTCTCTGTGGCCCTGGCCATGAGCGGCACTGAATGTTTCTTCCTCTCAGGGCCTCTGGCTATCCCACCTCAGTGGGCCCCCAAAGGACATGGTCAGAGCCAGAGCCCTTAATGTGCAAAAGCAGATCTATTCAGGAACTTTGTAAGATGGGGAAAGACCTCAGGACAGAGCTGCGCTCACCTTTGTGCACAAGGGGATAGATTGTAACTAGGGAGCGGGGGAGGGGTCGGGGGATGGAAAATGACCAAGGACGCATCGAGGCCAAACTGACTTGGGTTTTTGCTGAAGGCAGGCGGGGGGACCCACTGTCACCCCGAGACATGGAGGATGAGATCTTGATCATTGTCCACGCGGGTGAGAGGAACCCTTGCCACATTGACTAAGCAGGGCTCTTGCTAAAACTGGGCCCTGCGGCTCAGAGGAGCCAGGTCTGGTCAGGGGAGGAATCCTTGGAGTGTCCCTACCGCCAAGTGACAAGACTCGTCTCCGTGATCATGTCACGTGCCACAGCCTCTTCCCCCTCAAGACAGTAGACACCAGGCCTTTTCTCATCGCTGATCTTCCCCATCACTGATCCTCATCACAGTTAATGCTTGCCAGCAACTGCTGCAGGAGTAAGCCTGGGGCCAGGTCAGCGACAAGAACAGGCTGCCTTAAAAGCCCTGGGACGGGAGACAGCCTCCGCCGCCTCTGTCCCACCATCATGCACTCTCCTGAGCCCGTGTCCACATCTATGACACAGGAGCATCCAGGACAGCCCCGGTCCACCAAGACGTGGCTCTAGCCATTCGCGAAACATTCAGTTCTACAGTAACCACATGAAAAGAGGGAAGGAAGCAGGCGAAACACTGCGATACCTTTCATTTGCCTAATCCTTCCTAAACAGTGTCCTTCCATGTGCAACTCGTTTAAAATCCCGAGACAGTCTACATTCTTCCTCATAGGAAGCCTTCAGATTTCGGTGTGTCTCACACCAGAGGTCAGCCAGGGAGCATCCTGGAGAGAGGGCTCTTCGGAGGGCTGTTGGAGGTCACAACACCTGTGGGAGGCGGGGGGATGTAAGGGATTGCAGGGGGATGTAAGGGACAGCGGGTGAGCGGGTCTACTGGGCAGGACCATTGTGTGGTTTTGCATAGAGGGGATGCAAGGCAGCTGGATGAGGCATCTGACTTCATCCTCAGCGGCCACTCTGTTGGGACAGGTGGAGGGCTGGAATGGGGAGTGGTGGTGGCTGGTCGACTCCCAGGGCACTCTGAGTTCCCCTGGGATTCCATGCCTGGGCAGGTCTGATTCAGTTAGGTCTCAAGTGTGAACATGGGACTGACTGTTGGGGACAGTTGGCCAGTGAGAGCTACATGCATTATGATGTGGGGGCCATTCCTGCTGGTGTGCTGTTAACTTCATTGTTAGCTTAAAGTCCAAATGCTTCTCATGTTTTGTTTCGTCCGAATCCAGCTTTGGCATTACATAGGCAAGCAATGTTCCCCTTTGCACAAATGGGGAAATTGAGGCCAAGAGGTCCGATTACACTCAGCGGTTTACCATTGGTTGGTCTGGGTCAAATACCTCGAGGCCACAATCCAAGGCCCTGAGGTCTCGCTGCCTAATGTCACACATGGATGTCGCGGCCCCTCCCATGCGCTTTAGTCACAGAAGGTACATTCACAAATGGTGGCAGTATACTTAGTGGATACTGCAACTTTAGGCAACATCAGAAGTTCTTAAGTAAAAAATGATTACAATTGATTGGCCAGAAATTAATAGACATAAGGTTTAGTGATTACTGCTTCTGAAGATGGTGGTTGAAATGCACAAATGTGTTTATCTGATCTCTTCCTAGGGAAGAACACAGTCATTCTGGGCACATGGCTATAGCAAATCCCACCTGACATCCAGACCTGTCTCCACCCTGACCTCGGAGTGAACCCTTCTGCCCAGATCTTCGTAATACTTCAGACCTGTGACAAGGGAGAGAAACTTTTCACTGCTGGCACTAGAACTTGTCTTAAGGAGAAAGCTGCCTTTTGTGGCTTTAGGTGAGTGTGAGTCTGCCCTGAGTGAGACATGGACTTGTGGACACGCGACAGGATGCTGTGGACGGGGAGATGGAATGCCGGAGAGCAGGCCAAGGAAGCAGGCACAAGGGTTACCACGCGGCTGAATGCCCTCTCGGCCGTGCAGTGGGTAATGGGACATGTGCTGTCCAGGAAGCCTGTGACATGACCATGTAGGCTCCGGGCAGGGACACTGAAGCAGCCAGGCGGCCCTGTTTAGTGGGAATGTGCCAGGAGGTCTATGGAGAAAAAGAGACCCAGAGGCCGAGGCGACCGCAGAATGGAGGTCTCTGTGGCGGTACTGGACAGGCCATGCTGGCACTCCAGCCTGGGCTCAGGGTCGAGGGACCCAGCCATCGAGTGGTGTCCACAGACTAGGGCTGGGGGACCTGTAGTTGCAGGCAGCCTGGGTGGAGTGTCCTACACACGGGGTGCTGGAAGGCTGCCTTGTGCTCTCGGTTCTCTCCGAAGCCCGTTGTGTGTGCTGGTAGATGTGTGTGCTGAGAACGCACCCAGTCATCTCCACACCCTGAGGATCTCAGCAGATGGTGGCTGGCCCTGGCACAAGACCAGGGTGAGTAACCCGGTTCTCTCCACTGTAATCAGAGATCACAATCCCCTCACTGTTAGTCAGACTTCACTTCTCATCTCCCCAGCCATTGGTTTTTTTCTCTAGGAAAATGAGACTGACTTGCTTTTCCACAACTATGGAAAAACCGTTTACCATGATCTAAACGGCCAACATGTGTTTTTTCATTTTACATTGTTTCGTCTAGGAAATGCAGTGGGGAGTCTTAAAAATAGCCACAGCGCAGGCTTAGACGCTTAAGTCTCCTCCATGCCCGATCCTTCCAGCCAAAGGGAAAAGCAAAGATTTGATTTTCTTTCGGGATTTGGGCCTTGAATGCACACATATTGCTCAGTTCATGGCACATAATTATTATCTGTCCAAGCTGTGTCTCCAGCCAGGCCCTTGTTGGTTGGTTTATTTTTCTTCTTCCCTGTTTCTGGTTCTCACATAATTACCCACTACCTACTCCAAATAGGGCCACTTGGATATGTCTGGTATGTGGTCTTGAAAATGGATGTTTCTTACAGGGTGGGGATGGTGGTGTGCGAGTCTCATGAATGGCACTGGGCTGCAGACTTCTCTATTTTTTCTTCTTTTTTTTTTAAAGACGGAGTTTCACTCTCTCACCCAAGCTAGAGTACAGTGGTGAAATCATGGCTCACTGCAGCCTCGAACTCCTGGGCTCAAGTAATTCTTCCTCCTGGCCCATCCTCCTAAGTGGCTGGGTCCACAGGTGTGCACCACCACGCCTGGTTAGTTATTTTTTTTTTTTTTAATTGAGACAGGGTCTCACTACATTACTCAGGCTGGTCTTGAACTACTGGCCTCAAGCCATCCTCCTGCCTCGACCTCCCAAAATGCCACTGCTCCCAGCCCTTGTCGGTGTCTTGTTTCTCTCTCTCTATCACTGCCAGCTCTGTAGGGTGGTGGCCACTCATTAGCAATGGCTTCCAGGTTGCCAGCAACGCCCTGCCTCCAACACCAATGCAGGAAGCACCTAGGAGACTTCCAGGAGTGGTACACTGGGTTGCCTGTCACATGTGTGCCTGTGGCCCGGATGTCTGTGGGTGCACAGCAGGCGTATGTCCATCCCATATCTCACTGGCAGGCCCGAACATGGCTGCAGGGCCTGTTCCAGCCAGAGGTGCAGAGCAGTGTTGTGCTTGCTGATGCTCTGGAATGCAGTAGTCTACTTTTTAAAGAATATAATCACGCTAGGTCATCTCTCCTGGCCAATGTGCTTTGAAGATGAAGATATGGCTGTGTTCAGTGGCTCCCGTGTCCGTGCCCCCCTCCTGATATGTCTTGTTATTACAGGTGCTGGCTGAGCTCCTGCCACCAGCTGGCCTGGGGTGGCCAGGAGCCACAGTGGACAGGACAGTCCTGCCCTGTGTGTGCATATGGGCAGGGAGCAGCAGGAGCCCAATAACCTCACCTCTGGGGGACGCACTCAGTCCTGGGGACAGGGCAGCTCAGCTTGAACTATGATGATTTCAGCAGATCTGAAGGTCAGCTAGGGAGCATCCTGGAGAGAAAGCATTGGGAAGGGGTCCTCGGGAAGCCACAGGAGATGTCACTGTTGGGGGCATTTGAGGGATGGCAGACCAGTGAGTCCCCACCAGGCAGGACCTATGTGCTGTTTTTGAGGGGATTGGAGGTGGCTAGATGAGGCATCTGACTTCATCCTCGGTGGCCTCTCTGGACAAGTGGAGAAGCTGGAGTGTGGGGTGGGGGCAGTTGGTCGACTCCTAGGGTGCTCTGAGACCCCTGAACTTGCCCACAGATAGGAAATGGAGGGGAGAGAAGCTGGGTGCCCAGGGTTGAGTTGAGCAGTGGAGGTTGGGGAGGGAATCAGCGGAGTTGGGGTGGAGGATCAGGGAGGGGGTGGGGAATTGGTGGGGACAGGGTGGAGGGATCTGTGGGAAGGGGGCAGAGGGCAGTGGGGACAGGGTGAGGGTCCATGGGAACGGAGCAGGGGGATGGGGTGGGATTCAGCGGGGGATGCGTGGGGTTCAGCGGGGAGAGGATAGAGTCAGCAGGGACAGTGTGGGTGGTCTCCTGGGATGTGCAGCCGAACAGGGACAGGTGGGCTGGAGGAGGTCACCTGGAGAACATGTGCTCAGGAGATGAGAGTGGGCACTGCCGGAGCGCCCCAGACCACAGCGGCGCGCTGGGTGGGGGAGGAAGGTCTCGGAAGGGTAAGAGACTGAGGAGGAACAGGCCC
>NW_007034708.1:151373-187100 GCF_000164805.1 Carlito syrichta
TGGGACAAGGCGGAAGCAGGGCGATGCCGGCGGGGGGCGGGCGCTGGTGGAGCTTCTGGGAGCAGCGGGCCAGGCAGCTGCAGTGCCAGGTTCGGGTGAGTCGCGTCTCCCTCCCAGCTCAGAGTTGAGGGGCAGAGTTGAGGGGCAGAGGAGAATGTGGGTGGGTGCCGGGGCTTCACTGAAGAGTAAAGAGCCCTGGGACGGAGGACGTTATCTGCCTCCTCTACCCTTCTAGGCTCACAGACCAGTGGTTGGGCCCATCTTCCTCCACCTAACTCCACCCCAGGCTCTCACCTCCAGCTCCACCAGAGCCGCCTCTGTCCTCCTTCCTGGGGCCTCCTCTGTCTTTCCACCTGGGTCTTCTTTTGTCCTCCCACCCTGAGCCTCTCTCCTCCTACCTGGAGCCTCCTCTCTCCTCTCATCTGGGGCCTCTCTCCTCCCGACTGTGTCTTTTTCTGTCCTCCCATCTGGGGTCTCTCCCACAACTTTTTAAAATGCCTACTGTGCTGTGCAAGTGCTGGGAATACAAGAGTTAAGCAACAACAAATATAATTCCCCTAGTCACTGCTCAGATGCAGGAAGTGGATCAGTAAAATAACCACAAAATAGCAAACTTGGGACAGTGTGACTATGATCTGTGCTGCTGAGTGGAGGTGCATGGTCCTACGAGTGTTTGTAACTCAGTGTCTGGCCTCATCTGAAGAATCAGGGATGTCCCCACGTCATGAGGGTTGAGCTGAGCTCTGAAGAGATGAGAAGGTGTGACAATGAGGTTGAGTGTGAAGGAAAAGAGTTCCCCATGGAGGACAGCGGCCTGGTGGCACCACGTGGTGGGCAGGGGTTTCGGGCAGAGGAACCAGGGAGCACAGGAAGCAATTGCGAGCCGAGGCTGGGAACATGGCAAGGGGTCGGGCCATGCAGGGTAGGCTGGACTGTTAAGAGTGTTTTCTCTATTTTGAGGGCAAGGAGATGGAGAGCTTTTAAGAAAGGAGGGGACCCACAATTGGATCCACATTTTGAAAATGCCACCTGTAGAGTGCAGTGGTCCAAGAGCAGGAGTGAACATGGAGGCTGATGGGAAGGGTGCTGTCTGGAAGAACACCAGGGTGGCAGTGGAAGACCTTGGGGACCTGCTCCAAGCAAAATGTGAAAACCATACAAACAGCCATTTACAGCCTCTGGGAGTTGCCTAAGAGTGTTCATCAAGTGAAGACACACTTATCCAAGGAAATACACTAAAACTCCATAAGAACAGCGGTCATCTGTGGCTCCTACCCTGGTCCTAGCTCAGTTAGACGGAAGCCCCACTCTGGGTGGGTATAGCCAAGGAGACGGGACTCCCTCTCCCCTTAGCTCCCAACTGCAGGGCCCTTCATCTCACCAGGAGAGACAAACCACCAGTGTTTCTCACTAAATAAAAGAGGCTAGATTCCTGGTGAGTCCAGTGGAGGCTCCCTTCCTCCACTCAGCCTCCACTCGTAGGATGGAGGTTCTAGCCCAAGAACAGCAGACCAGGAATACCCAGTTTCAATTGCTGTATCCCACCTTAATTGTAGGACATGGGCTTCCTCATAAGAGAGACAAGCTGAAGAGACCAGAGGCAGCTCTTCTGACCAGAACAGTGACTTAGAGATTTTTCCAAGACACAATCCATAACAAAAGACAGTTCTGAAACTCTGAAGCTCTTCCTGGAGGAACTGACTTTGTTTGAAACACAGTGTGAGGAAGTTCGGGCCTAAGGACATGCTCAGAAACAATTGCTCCTCTAAATTAAGAACAGCAAATTCATCTGCAAGGGCTGCATAACCAAATACCACAGACTGGTGGCTTAAACAACAGGAACTTATCTCTCACAGTCCTGGAAGCTGGAAGCCCAAAACCAAGGGTTTGGCAGGTTTGGTTTCTTCTGAGGCCTCTCTCCTTGACTTGTAGATCATTATCTTCTCATCGTGTCCTCCCATGGTCTTTCCTCACCCCTAGCACCTCTCTGTGTGTCCAAATTTCCTCTTCTTATAAGGATACTAGTCAGATCAGAGTAAAACCCTCCTGCCTGGCCTCGTTTTAACTTAATTATCTCTTTAAAGGCCCTATCTTCAAATATAGTCACATTATAATGTATTGGGAGTTAGAGCTTCAACATGTAGATTTGGATGGAGGACAAAGCCCAGCCCTTAACAAGCAATGAAAACCCAGTCCAGAACAAGCAACAAGCTAATCCATAGGCTATTTAGGTAACTAGAGAGAATAGACAGCCAGAGAGACAGCTAGAAAGGCCCTCCTGGGATTAGAACAAACCTTAAAGTTAAAAACTATTCCTGCCCCAGTTTAATTGGACCAGATATTGAAGAAATGTTTGCCCCAGGTCATTGTTGAAGACAATAGAGCAATCAGTTGGTAGTTAATGGAGCTTAACAGATGGATGTGATACTACATAAGGTAACAAGGGATCAGGGAAAGAGATCTTGCAAAACCCAACACAACCCAGAGTAGCTGTGTGCATGCCTGTGTGTAAGGGTGGGTCATGCTATCCCAAGCTATCCCAAATACTTGACACAGCAGAGGAAATAGGCTTCACTGAAATAGTCTATTCAAAAGTAAACAAATGAGCAAGCAAAGAACAACAGAACTAGCTGCAGAAGGGGAGCCAGCAGCATCAGTATCCAGGGTTTTCACAATATATTACTGATAGCATCCAATTTTCAATAAAATTTACAAGACATGCAAAGAAACAGCAAAATGAGGTGTGGGGACAAAACAGAAAACAAAACTGCCTGTGTGAGGGCCTCAATGTTGGATTTAATAGACAAAGACTTCAAAACAACCTATAAAGATGTCCAAAGAACTAAAACAAAAACAAAAACAAAAACTGTGCCATTAGAAGCACAGGAAACTGTGACAATGTCTTACCAAATAGATAATATTAGTAAAAAGGTAGACACTATTTTTTGAATGATAATCCTGGAGTTGAAAATGCCCAAAATGAAAACACTGTCTTGCAGGGCTCAAGGGTAGATCTGAATTGATAGAAGAAAGAATCACCAAACTCTCTGAAATTAATAGAACAGACCTCAGATAAAGATGCAGGACATTTAAGCACACCAACATATGCATAATGGAAATAAAAGGAGAAAAGAGAGAGACAGGAGCAGAAGACTATTCAAAGAAATAATTTCCAAAAATTGCTGAAAAATATGAATGTACAAATCAAAAAAGCTCAATGAATCCCCAAAGTAGTATAAATACAAAGAGTTCAAACTCACACACATTATAATAAAAATGTTTGAAGCCAAGACAAAGTGAAATCTTGAAAAGAGAGAAAAATGTATTGTCAGGTACAAGAGAGCCCCAAAAGGATTGACAGCTGACATCTCATCGGAAACTATGAAGGCCACAGGGCAGTGGAATGATATATTTAAATTTAAAGTACTGGAGAAAAAACAAAAACTTGTCAACTAACCCAGAATAATTTCCAGCAAAACTGTCTTTCAAAAATGAAGGCAAAATAAACATGTTCTTAGATAAAATTGGAGAGAATTTGTTGTCAGCAGGTGCACCATACAAGAAGTAGTAAAGGAAATTCCTCAGGCTGGAAGAAAGTGGAACTCCATGGAATCCCTAGTCCACAAAGGGCATCAGTGAAGGTAATTATGTAATTGTAAAAGACAGTACCTTTGTATATTTCTTCACTTTCCTTCTCCCAGCTGATTTAAACATCAATTGCATAAAACAAAATGTGTGTAGTTGGGTTGTTGGCCTGTAACATATCAAAATATATTTCACAGAAACAGCCTAAAGGATGTGATGAGAGCAAAGTTTATTAGAGAGGGAAATGGCACCAGATAGTCTTGAATTCACAGGACCAGTGAAGAGAAACAAAAATGGGAAAGAAGAAGAGAAATAAGCCTTATGTATGAATATGTACTTGCTCTCCTTTCTCTTCTCACCTTCTTTAATTAGTGTGAAATTATGTAAAGTAATAATTATAGCAATGTGTTGTTATAGATTTGAAACATGTATTGATGTATTATGTATAAGAATAATATATAAAAGAGGAAGGAAGATTACAGCTATCTAGGAATAATGTTTCTCTGCCTCAGTGGAATTGTTACTGTGAATAGGCAGGAGTTTTTGCCAGGCTCAGATGCATATGGCAGGCCCCCTAAATGAGCAGCCACTAAGGAAATAACTCAAAAAAGATAGTCAAAATAATTAAGGTGCTACACTGGGGAATATCCATTCAATGCAAAATAAAGTAATAAAAGAGGAACAAAGGAACAAAAAGACACAAGCTATACTGAAAACAAAAAGTAAAGTGGCAGGCATAAATCCAACTAAAATAGTAATATTAAATGTGAATGGATTAAACAATCAAAAGGCAGAGATTTTCAGACTGGAGAAAAAGCAAGATCCAACTACATGCTATCTATAAGAGATACACTTTAGATTCAAAGGTACAAATAGGTTGAAAGTAAAAAGATGACAAAGATACGTCATTTCACCATCAACCATGAGAAAGCTTGATGGCTATACTAATAGTAGACACAAGAGACTTTAAGACAAAAAAATTACCAGCGATAGAATAACATTCTGCAATGATAAAAATGTAATTTATCAGGAAGATATAAAAATCATCAATATGTATAGATATAACAACGGGGCTCTGAAATTAGCAAAACAATAAATGACCAAATTGAAGGCCAAAATAGGCAACTCAAAAATAATAACTGGAGACTTCAGTAGTCCACTTTTAATGGTGGATAGACCAACCAGCTGGATCAACAAGCAAAGAGAACAACAACTGAAAATGAAATTAAGGATTCCATTTAACAATTAAAATAGCATCACAATAGCATCATCCCATTTAAAATAGCATCAAAAATACTTTGAAATGCATTTAACCAAAGAGGTATAAGACCTAGACAATAAAGATGGTACTCGTCATTATTATTCACAGGAGAAGGCACAGAAACACTCATGAGACACCACTGCATACCCACGAAGAGGACTATGATAAAAAAGACAGGTGATAACAAGTGCTGGTAAGGATGTGGAGAAACTGGAATCCTCAAATTTTGCTGGTGGGAATATAAAATAATGCAGCTGCTTAAACCTTGAACAATTATAATGCTATAAGGAAGCAATTGGCAGTAGTGGGAAACTGTCAGGGGAGGGCAGGTGGGATTGACAGTTAAGGGAAACTGGTAGGAGAGGGAGGGGCATACCTCATCAACAAGGGTACCTGCATGATCAATGTTTATATACCTAACCCTGAAAGGTACCCCACATCTTTATAATAAAAATTTGAAAAAAGAAAGAAAGAAAAAAGTCTGCGGCTCCTCAAAATGCTAGGTATATACCCAAGAGAAATGAAAATATTTTCCCACCTTTACAAGAATGTCATAGTGGCACTATTGATAATAGTCAAAAAGGAGTCATCTAAATATCCATCACTGCTGAATGATGTGGTATACCTATATGATGGACTATTATCTGACAATGAAAAGGAATGAAATTCTGATACTGCTGTATGCGAGTGAGCCCTGAAAACATGATGCTGAGTGAAAGAGGCCAGAACAAAGACCATATATTGTATGTTTCCATTTATATGAAATGTTCAGAAGTGTCAAATACACAGGGACAGAAAACAGATTAGTGGTTTTCTAGGGCTGGGGGTGGAACATGGTTAGAAGTGATGTCTGAGGGTTTCTTTTGGGAGAGATGACAGTAAAATTTTAGTGGTGATTATAGAACTCTGAATATACTAAAAGTCACTGAATTGTACACTTCAAATGCATAAATTATCTGGCATGTGAATTGTACCTTGGTGCACATACGGAAAGAATGTCACAATTCAGGAAAGAAGAAGAGTGGGCAGAGGGAGGTGGGTATCAGCTGTAGTGGCTATCCAGATGAAAGAAAGTGATATCTTGGACTTAGGTGGACTAGAGTAAATTATTCCAGGGGTGTTTTTTTAAAGAGGTAAAGTTGACTGCACATACCAGTGGGTAGTGTGGAAGACTCCCAGCTTCAGGCTTCTGTAACCAACCACAAAGAGTGTGGAATCACAAGCAAGGTTGTCCTAAAAAGATCACAGGTTGATTGTGGGTGACCTATCAGCAGGCTTGGGGGAGGAGGAATCCCCAGCAGGAGGGACTGAATCCCTGGGAAGAAGGGGCTGAATCCCCAACAAGTGGGCCTGAATCATAGTAGGAGGGACTGAATCCCCCACAGCAGGGAGTGAATTCCCAGCAGAAAAGACTGAATTCCCAACAGGAGGGACTGATCCTCAGCAGCAGAGACTGAATCTCCAGCAGCAAGGCTGAATCCCCAGCAGGAAAAACTGTTTCCTTGGCAGGAGAGACTGAATCCCCGGCAAGAAGAGCTGCCTGTGACCCCACCTTTCTAGGAAACTGGTGGTTCCTTTCCACTAAGTTCTCCAGTTTCTGGCCACCTGAGTGTTTACTATAACTAGTTAATGTTTAACTCCTCTGCTTCCTGCTCTCCAATGCCCTCCTGTCTATGTGGGATCAAGCCCATCCTTCTCCCTGGCTGACAAACACCAAGCAACGCTCTGGCCTCTGCCTGGACCTCAGCCTCCCTCGTCCACTCACCCTGTCCTGAACATGCCAAGCTCATTCATACCCCAGGCCTTTGCTTGACTTTTTGTTGGCCTCATTTTCCCTTGGCTGCTCTGACAGCTTTCATCTGTCCCAGTAGGCCTCTCTAAGGGAGGTTGGCCCAAGGCTCTGCATTCCTAACAAGCCCCCAGGTGCTTCTGTTGCTGGTCAGGGGGCACACTTGGAGGAAGTAGGGCCATAAACTAAGTGTGGATGGAGGGAGGGGAGCCAGGCCTGTGGGGTTCAGAGCTGGCTTCATCTTCTGTCCTGTGGTGTACTATGGTCACCCACACTTCACAGCTGATGTTTCCTGTACAGTCATGCATTGCTAGATGACAGGGATGCATTCTGAGAAAATATGTCATTAGGCCATTTCCCCTCTGGGTGAACATCATAGAGTGTGCTTATACAACCCTGACGTCTAGCCCACCACAGGCCCAGGCTGCGTGGTGTGGTCTCCTAGGCTGCAAAACTTTGGAGTGCACTGTACTGAATACTGGAGGCAATTGTAACACAATGGTGAGTACTTGTGCATCTAAATATATCTAAACATAGAAAGGTGCAGTAACAATGCAGTGTTGTCATCTTTTGGGTCCACTATTGACCAGAACATCATTACATGGCATACGACTATGGCACTCAGAGCCTGTGTTTTATTCTTTGTGTGGTGTTTGTTCTGAGGATGGACATGATAACTGATTAACAGAATTCCCACAGTTCCATTCAACCAAGTAAGCGCTGTGCTGATAATTTCCCTTTGTGGCTCCTTGGTTATAGGTCAAAGAAGAAAGGATAGCTGAACTCGAAACAGAAAATGCTGTTCTTCATCTGAAATTGGCGGAGGTGATGTTTTTAAGTGTCTTGCAGATGTTGAATTCTATCCAGTGTGTAGTGACTCCATGTTGAAGTCAGCTTTTAGCCCTTGTAGAAGAAATAAGTTGAGGGTGACCCTTCCTTTGACCTCCACATCAGCAAAACGTTTCCCTTTGAGGATTTTTTCATTTGGGGAGACAAAAGTTGCTCAGGGTAAGATCAGGTGAATAGGTGGGGCACAAAGGCCATTCTGTTTTTGGTCAAAAACTGCTGAACACTTAGCATGGTGTGAGCAGGTGCACTCATAAATCACCCATCATGAAATGGGCAAACATATTGAAAGAATCTCCCAAAAAATTTCACTGAAGCCAAAAGCAGCCTCTCACGACAATGCTAGCAGGTACACTGATGCCGATAGTTTCCTAGAACACTTACCGAGTGGGGGAAACTGTACCACAAGAGATCCAAAAAATAATTCTGTTTTCTTTTGCATCTCCCTCATGTATGTTTAAGAATCCTGCTGCTAAAAGTCTCTCAGTGTCGTAGCTTTATCCTTAAGAAAACCTCTTTTCAGTCACCATCACAACAGACTGTGAAAACCTCTGCCCCTTCCCCTAGTACACTGTTCCTCTGCTCTTTCCATTTTGGGATCTGCCACTCTCAGCCTTGGCCTTGGCATTATACATAAACAGCTCCCCAAACAGCCCCTCAGACAGGCCTCTTCAGAAACCCCCAAGACAGGCCCCAGATGCCCCAAGACAAGTCCCAGATGCCCCCAGATTGGTCCCAGATGCCCCCAGATTGGTCCCAGATGCCCCCAGACAGCTCTCTAGACAGGCCTCCAGATAGGCCGCAGATACCTCTAGACAGGTCTCAGACACCCCCAGACAGGTCCCAGACACCCTCCAGAAGCTCCCATTCAGCCCCCTAGATAGGACTCCAGACAGGTCCCAGATACCCCCAGACAGGTCCCAGACAGCCCCCTAGACAGACCTCCAGACAGGTCCCAGACACACCTAGACAGGTCCCAGACACCCCCAGACAGGTCCCAGATACCCCCAGACAGGTCCAAGATACCTCCAGACAAATCCCAGACACCCCCAGACAGCCCCCTAGACAGGCCTCCAGACAGGTTCCAGACACTCCCAGACAGGCCTTAGATACCCCCAGATAGCCCCCTAGACAGACCTCCAGACAGGTCCCAGACACCCCAGACAGGTCCCAGATACCCCAGTCTGGTCCCAGACAGCTCCCTAGACATGCCTCCAGACAGGTCCCAGATACCCCTAGACAGATCCCAGACACCCCTAGACAGGTCTCAGATACCCTCAGTCAGCCCCCTATACAGGACTTCAGAGAGGTCCCAGACACCCCCAAAAGGTCCCAGTTACCCCCAAACAGCCTCCTAGACAGTCCTCCAGTCAGGCCCCAGACACTCCCAAATAGACCCTTAGGACTCCAGACAGCCTCAGACATCCCCAGACAGGTCCCAGATACTCCCAGACTGGTCCCAGACACCCCCAGACAGACCCCTAGATGCCTCCAGACATCCCTCAGACAGGTCCCAGACACCCCTAGACTGGTCTGAGACACCCTCAGACAGGTCCCAGATGCCCCTAGATTGGTCCCAGATGCCCCCAGACAGGACCCAGATGCCCCTAGACTGTTCCCAGACAGCCCCCTGGATACACCTCCAGACAGGCCTCAGACACCCCCTTACACAGCCCCCCAAACAGGTTCTAGACCCCTCCCCCAGACATTCCCCCAGACAGGTCCCAGACAGCCCCCCAGGAAGGCCTCCAGACTGGTAGATTATGGTGGATTATTTTCACCTACTGTCCATGAGGCTGGTTGCATCTTCACGTGGGTGCATCAGTGCATCGTGGACACCCCGTAACTATTCTTTCCCCAGGGAGATGCATCTGCTTCGACTTCAGGGTTTTGAGACTTTAACTTCTCTTTTACTCCCTTCTGCAACAGTACCAGGGGAGGCTGGATGAGAGTCGCAGGGAGGCCGTACAGGTCCGCAGGCTGTGCAACCAACAGCGGTGTCTGCAGAGAAATGCGCATTCCGCCTTCAGCCAGCTGGGTCGTGCTGCTCAGGTGAAAGTGGCTTCACCGACGCCCGTATTTCATCGGTGTAGTGAATGGTTATGTTTAAGAACTGGTAATGATGGTGACTATGCCTATCAAAAGAGATCTGGTCTCATGGAATTAAAAGAAGACAGCATAAAGAAGCCAAGCTCTCCTGGTCAGATGAGTGGCCCTCTTTAAAAGAGCATAACATCACAACTGTTTTCTTTCTTTCTTTCTTTCTTTTTTTTTTTTAGTTGGAATCTCACTCTGTCACCCAGGCTGGAGTGCAGTGGCACTCTCACAGCCATCCCAGCATCGACCTTCTGGGTTCTGGCAATCCTTCCGCCTCAGCCTTCCAAGTAGCCAGAACTACAGGCATGTGCTACATCACTTGGTTAATTAATTTATTTATTTAGTTATTGCAGAGACGAGGTCTTGCCGAGTTGCCTGGGCTGGTCTCAAACCCACGGGCTCAGGCAATCCACTCTCCTCGACCTCCCAAAGTGCTGGGATTACAGGTTGAGCCACCAAGCCCAGTCACGACTGTTTTCTTAGTCAGTGGTAGTGTTCACTTTGGGAGTTCTGCTTTCAAACATTTATTACATTGAAGATTAAACCTCAAAAAAAGCACATATGATTGTCATCTTGAGCAAAAGTTTGGCCGCGAGATGGATTGTCTCAAATAGCTATGGCAATAGTTGATTTTATAAGTCAAAGTTGTTCTTGTTTTAATTTTAATGTTAAATGGCAGAAAACCAGTTTATGCATGTCAGAGTAAATAGATCTGTACAACATGTCATTAAATGTCAACAGCTCCCTTTAAACTGCTAATAGTTTCTGGAATGAAAAGTTAGAAAGATTGTTATTCCATATAGCATACTTGGCAATTCTCCAAGGTGAAATCGTGGTAGGATATTTTTATACCTTTGATTAAGAACATTGTTTTACCTTTTGTTATCAACAATGAGACCAGAGTAAAAAATAGGAAGAAAAAAGCATTATTACAACAATGAAAACAACATCTGTAAACAGGATTAATGTGCTCCCTTTGTTAGTCAAAATTAGAAATTTCCCTCATAAACTGACTTAGTGTATTTAGAATGTGTTTACATAGAATTAGTTTTTATTCTCTTCCAAATGAATAAAATTAATTTATCTTTGAATGAGATATATAACTTTATCTGTATTCCATAGAGGAAAAACACTTTCATTCAATTTAGTGTTGATATGTTATTAAAATGTTTCCCAAGCATATGGATATTATCTGCATTTTATAGAAAAAAGGTTAAAGAAACAAAGAATATCTAAATGCAGTTATGCTTTTATGACTTAAGATATCTGATTTTAAATATTAAATGGCAGGGCCTTAGTTTGTTCCTTTTATGGACCTGTCACATCTTCATCCTAGAAATCCTTGCTGTAACTTTGGGGGAAGTAAGAGAACATCAAGTGCAGGGGACCAGTTGCATTGTTTCTAAAGTTCTCTAGAAGCTTCCACAACTGTTGCTTCTGGACTTTCAGTTTGTATGTTCCTATGGCAGATGGTGTCCGCTGGCATTTTTTTCACCATGTGCTCATGGTGATTAAGCTTTCAGAAGGTGGGTCTAGAGAACAGATTGGAGCACTGCTCCCCATTAACAAGGGGTGATGCGGAGACTGAGTCTGAGCCAACACCACAAGGAAGCAAACAACAGCCGGAAGCGCACCCTGAATCCAGCATCGCCTCCCATGTGTGCAGTGAGTGGTGCTTCCTACGGAAACTGCAGAAATACTTGATTTTCTGTCTCTTGAATACTTTAAAGATATACAATATGTAAAACCACACATGCTGTTTCAAGTACAAATCCAAGATGGGTTGAATCAGAATTTCTGGAAGTGAGCGTGGGCCTGAGCCATGGGACCCTCCCCACCTGGAGCTGACATGTCTGTGAGGAAGAACTTCTGCCTTGAACAGGTTCCATGAATCATGCATGAATGCACAATGGTGCTAATTGTGTGGTTATGTTTTTATTTTATAGAAATTCATAGGATTATTGTATAGTTACACTGTAATCATATAGCTAATTTTATTAATTGTGCATCTTCCTATTTTGTAGAAACTTAAACAAGACATGATGGAGTTCCGCTCTTCCTCTCTGATCCTCTTAAGACGTTACCAGGATCAGCATCAGCACTGTGTTTCTGAAATGGTGACTGCAGTTCGGCATGTACAGCTCAGTGGCGAGGCTCTGCGAGGTAGGAGGTCCTTGACAGCAGTCCACGTCCAAGACAAGAGTCTGCAGACTTAGGCAGATGGCTACCTAGGTTTCAAGTCTTCGTTCTTTTCACTTTTAGCCGACGCCTAAGTCAAGGGTGAGAATAAGCACCATGGGATTTAGTAGCATTTGTTAAGTACCCACTGTTTTCTGCACCTACAACCCCACCGCTAATGGGGGTCACTCAGAGAGCAATGTCTTGACCTTGACAGTCATTGCTGAACTGGGACCAGTGTCCACCTGGGACTTTCTGTGTCAGATTTTCCTGAGGTGTGGGGTGAGGGTTTCTGTCTTACCAGGTCAAGTGTTCCTTAATTTCTAGGCAGTCCATAGCAGGTTGGTTACTCTTGGTCATGGTGGATTAATCATCTTCAACTGCTGTCCTTCTTGAAGCCATGAAAGAACTTTCTTTGGTTCTGCGGTTTTAAGCTCTTCCCCACATAGCACCATGTGTGCACGAATCCCATTTCCATGGCTTCTTCGAGTGCTCAATGTGTCCACGGCACGAAACAAATGCGTTCCAGGCAGGGACGCAGCCCCCAGGTCGTCTCACTGCTGTTCCCAAGTGCATGTCTGAAATGGCCTGGACTTAAGCTGTGGTTCTGCAGTGCTAGCCAGTGTTCCACCCTAAATGCCTGGAGTGGCTGGGGACCTCATGTTGACGTCCTCAGTGTTCTGTTCAGTGACCACCTGGAGGACCTCAGGGGATGTGTGTGCACACGCGTGTGGTCCTGGAAGTCATTGCTCCAGGGGAAGGGATGGCCACATGATTTTGTGAGATCAGATACCTGAGCTTTGAGACAGCTTTGAGTGAGGTTTTGTGGGAAATCCAAGGGGTGCAGGGGGCAGACAGCCATAGTTTTCTTCCTGCAGAAATGCTGACGTGTGATGATTTGGTGGCTTGCTCAGTCCCCGCCCATAGGTGTTGATCCCATGCACACCCTAGGGAGGCCAGCAGGGAGGGAGGGGCCCTCAGCCTGTGCATTCGGACCTGGAGGTCGAGCTCGGGGTCTCAGTGGTCCTGGTCATGGCTTCCCGGGCACCTTCTTCCTGGATGCCTTCTCCCCTTGTGTTCGAGCTCTCAGGGCTCAGTCCCTGGTGCCATCAGTGGGCCAGGTGACTCCTTCCAGCCTTCCTCCGACAAGAAGGATGTTGGAGCAGTGGAGACTGGGCCAATACAGTTGAGCCAGGTGACCGACCACCTGCTTGGAGGGTCAGAGCACAGGGTCCTTCCTGCTCTCTCTTTTCTGCGTTCAGCCTGGGTCAGTGACCAGCTGTTTCCTGGAAGAAGCCTGAATGTCCCTGTGAGGGCAGGCCGTCTGGGAACCCTTGGGCCAGGGAAGACATCCCTGGACCAGGGAAGACGTCCCTGGGCCAGGATATCTCCTGGGGACCCTGAGGCTCAGGGCAGATGTTCCTGGTCCAGGCTGTCTCCTGGGGACCCTAGGGCAGGAGCAGACATCCCTGGGCCAGGTGGATGTCCCTGGACCAGGCTGTCTCCTGGGGACTCTTGGGCCTAGGGCAGACATCCCTGGGCCAGGCCATCTCCTAGGACCCTGGTCCTGGGGCAGATGTTTCTGGACCAGGCTGTCTCTGAGGACCCTTGAGTCAAGACAGACATCCCAGGGCCAGTCCATCTCCTGGGGACCCTTGGACCAGGGCAGACATCCCTGAGCTGGGTTGCCCCATTCTGCCAAGTAACACATGAGATGCTGGGGCCATGGGTGTCACTGATCTCACAGCTGCAGCCATCTCCCACAGCATGGTGCTGACCCCCACTTCTAGATACTCTGTGACACAGCGGTGGTGGATCTGGGTGTCCAAGCATGGCCAGGACCTGCATGTAGCCTCCAGTCACCCTCACATTGTGACACAATCCTGTCATTGCTTGGACAGGTTTCTGAATTGCCACTCCTGAGTGACAAAACTGAAAGTCAGAGCCAGGTATCTCCCCTTCTCCCATGCCAAGGTCTCTGTGAAACCCCCAGGTGCCTTGAGGAACAGACTTCCTTGGTTGTGGCAGGTAGAGTGACAGCATCCACCAACTGCTCCATCCCAGGCCACAGGGTGTGTGGTGCCAGGACACCGTGTGAGCTCTGTGTGTCCTCAGTCTCCTGAGGATGGTGCATCCAGCACCTCAAGAATCAAGTACACTCAACCACACCCTGCAGCCAGTCTCTGCTAACTCCACTGGGTTTTTAAAAATACCTCCTGTACTTAGGACAGTGACTTGACCTGCAGGGCCATGTGGCCTCCTCTCCCGTGAGATGCCATTGTAACGTGGGTGAAATTGTCCTTCCAGCATGTCAGTCAGAGGCAGCCTGCCTCCAGCGGTCCCTCCAGGAGGTCAGCACCCGTTACCAGCTGGAAAAGCAGAGGAGACGATCCCTTCACAACAGCCTGGTGGTAAGCTTGCTGGGTCAACTTGTCAGCATCACCATTTGACATTCAGAGAAAAGTGGTCAGGAAAGACCAAGGTGGTGACGCTGAGGAAAGACCTAAGTGCTAAGTGGAACAGCAGCAGGTGCAGAAATCCCCAGTAGGACCATCCAGGGCAGGCTGGATGGCCGGGGTGGCCTGACTGGGGCTCAGGGGAGCAGAAGGGGACAGCGGGGATTGCATATCCCCTTCCCCAGAGGGTGATGGTGGCTGGGGAAGTGGGTGGGGAAGTGACACATCTGAGTTATGCCTTCAGAGGTCACTCTGGCTGCTCCAACAGGAGTGGTGATGAGGGGGTAGGATAGGTTGCCGCAGAGTCAGAGTGCTGGTGGCCTAGGCCATGCTGGTGGACATGTGGGTACAGCGAGATGGCTTGCTCAGACCAGGGCCTCTGAGACCAGCTGATATGATGTGAGGCCAGAGCAGGAGCAGAGGGTAACCTACAGAGACACAAAGCCAAGTGCAGGAAACTGGGAGCTTTGCCCTAAGCGGCGATGCCACTAGACTCAGGGGCGTGGAGTCGTGGTGTGTCCTGCCTCGCCACACACTTCTAGCCTCCCCTCTTCAGGCCTGCTGACAAGATCCCAGGGACCTCTCTCAAGGGTATGAAATCTGAAGTCCACAATGTTTCCAGTGAAGACTCAGGGCTCTATTGACCTCCATAAAGGTGATTTACTCAGAGAACTTGTCTTCCGTGGGACTTGGCTTCCATGAGATGTGGCTTCCGTGGGACGTGGTTTCCATGGGACATGGCTTCTGTGGGACTTAGCTTCTGTGGCTGCACTTTGGCCAGGCTCTGCAGGTTCCGTCACCCGTACCAGAAAACTTTTCTCCTGAGAAGAGTCTCCCTTGGCTGAGCTGCATCTAGTTGTTAGACATAGCTAAGAATAGTTCTGATTTTAAGCACCTCTACTTAGGTGGTTCAGTGCTCTAAACACTGACACAAGAGGGCATTTATTGAGTGCTTACTTTTTAAAGCACTTTGGTGCATTTTCTTATTTAATCTTCACAATAGCACTACCTCCCTGGATTGCTATAATGCAAAAGGAGACATCAGTAAAGTGCTTGGGACTTCAGAAAGTTCTCAGTCTGCTGTAGTTTTCCTCAGCAGGTATCTGAAAAGGGCAAAATGAGCCTTCCTAAGATAGACACAGGGCTCACGTGGACTAGTTGGTTGTGGAAGAGTCTATGTGTGCTAGGTGAAGTCTGGGTCTCCCTGTTCAGCAGACAGGTCTTTGTCCACCCCTGGGAATGTGTTGATAGGATGACTGGTGTCAGCTCCCATGGAACCACAGAGATCAGGAGACCTGGCTGTAACTCACTTGGTATAAGCCACTTACTGGTTTTCAAAAAAATGGCAGTTGCTATGTGGCACAGCAAGCTGGATAAACTTGCTGTGAACATAAGACAGCATTTTAGATGGGAGGATCAGGTTTCTGAGCACCTACAAGGAGAAAGTATCACTTCCTGGAAGCCTGCGGGAGCTTATAAGAATAAAAATATGGTAAGTCCCCTACATACGAACCTTCAAGTTATGAATTTCTTCCACGTCAGCAAAACATTTCCCTTTCAGGATTTTTTCATGTGGAAACAAAAAAGCTGTTGCTTGGGGCAAGATCAGGTGACTAGGGAGGGTGGGGCATGGGGGTTACGCTGTTCTTGGTCAAAAACTGCTGAACACCTGGTATGGGCAGGTGTTGCTTATAAATCACCCATCGTGAAATGGGCAAAAATGCTGAAAGAATCTCCCCCCAAAATTCACTGAAGCCAGATACAGCCTCTCACAACAACACTAGCTGGTACACAGATGCCGATGAGTTCCTAGAACACGTACCTAGCAGGGGAAGCCTGTACTGCAAGGGACCTGCTCTCCAGAAGATGATTTCATTTTGGGGGGGTCCCTCCTCATATGCTGACATTTCTCATGCTTTCCCACATGAGTTTCCATAGTCTGAGGGGCTGGGAGGAACCCCTGGCTCCCTTAGTGCTGGTCCAGAACTTCTTGGGGACCAGACACCTGGTTACTGACAACATATGACTTTCATTGCTTTTCCTGAGGGAGTAAGTCATTAGTGTCGGTACCACCTAGTAAGTGGATGACTTGCTGGGCATCACCCACATCCGGGCATCGGGATTGGAGAAGCAGCGAGTGTCTGTCCTCTGCCTGTCACCACACTAGAGATGTGCTTCTCCTTCTAGACATGGCATCCAGTGGATGACACTGACCAGGAGGCCCGCCAGGCACACTGGGGGCTGGAGCGGGGGGGAATCTCAGGATGTCCCAGCCGAGTCTGAGTTTCTGACAAGTGTCGTGTGGAAGAGAACAGACTCCAATACGTTCCCGGAGTTATAAAATGACCAGTGACTAACAGATGTCAGCACAGGAGCAGGAAGGACTTTCTAGTATTGAGCCAATGCTCACCCACCAGGCAGTAATCCCTCAGTGCTAAGGTGTCTGAGCACCGTCTGGCAGAAATCCAGCCAGCGGGTACATGACTCCACACACTCGTAGTATTACATAAATGTTGGGTTCATTAGCTCTTCTTTCCCTGCCCAGGAAGGGTGTGGGTTTATCATTATACAGTGTTCGATGGTACATTGTGCAGGGAAATCTGTCGAATAACAGATAACAAGCCCAAGCACCGAATTGCCAAAATTCTTCCCAAAATGCCTAAAAGATTTAGCCCAGGATGCCATTAAAAGGTGTTTCTTTTGGTACTTATTACCAAGTGATAACCATTTACCAAGTGAGCAAATTTGTGAAGTATGAACCAAGAAAAAAGCTGGGTGTGGTGGTGCATGCCTGTAATACCAGCATTTTGTGAGGAAGAGGTGGGAGGATCGCTTGAGCTCAGAAGGTTGAAGATGCGGGGAGCTGTGACCACTCCACTGCACTCCAGCCTGGGTAACAGAGTTGGCCCCTGACGCAAATAAAAAAAAAAAGAAGAAGAAAAGGAGCCGGGCTCAGTGGCTCAGCCTGTAATCCCTTGCTTGGGGAGGCTGAGGTGAGTGGATTGCCTGAGCCCGCAGGTTCGAGATCCGCCTGGGCAACTTGGCGAGACCTCATCTCTACAATAAATAAAAAATTAGCTGGTTGTGGTAGCGCACGTCTGTAGTTCCAGCTACTTGGAAGGCTGAGGCAGAAGGATCGCCTGAGCCCAGCAGGTCGAGGCTGTGGTGGCCGGGAGCGGCCACTGCACTCCAGTCTGGGCGACAGAGTGAGACTCCAACTCAAAAAAAAAAAAAGAAAAGAAAAGGAAAACCTACAATAACACTGACTGCTCACAGCTCTGTAGGGCTTTTCAAAGTCGAAATTTCATGTTGTGGCTCTAACGGCTACGTCATGGGTTCACACTCTCTGAGGGAATGGCTCGACTGCTAAGCACTGTTCCAGTGTGGACGCTTAAAACCTCTTTGTTGTAGGAGCTGAAAGGGAACCTCAGAGTTCACTGCCGGATTCGCCCTTTGCTGCCTTTTGATGATGAATTTGATGGCACAGTTTTGCAGAACAGGTGACACGTCTCTGCTGTGTGTGTGTGTGTGTATGTGTGTGTGTGTGTGTGTGTGTGTTGAATTGGAGCCTCACCTTGTCATCCAGGCTGTAGTGCCGTGACATGCTCACAGGCACCACAGCCTCTACCTGCTGTGCTCAGGCAATCCTTCCACCTCAGCCTCCCAAGTAGCTGGAACCACAGGTGGGTGCCTGTGTGTGTGTATTTTAAGGAAAAAGACATAGAAACACCACAATGTCCAAGCCTCCCATGCTCCTACCCCTGGTTCCAAAGCAGGAGATTCTCTTGTCCTGGGTTTTGCTGATAACGGGCAGTCAACAGACCCTCAGGAAATGGCTCAAAACTGGAGAAGCGCATGCAGCCCTCCTGCCCAAAGGGTCTGGCCTTCTCCAGGGCTGCCTCTGCTGTCCTCTGGGCAAGGCCAAGGCTGGTTGGCTCTTTCCTTCCATCATGTCACATCAACAAGGGAGCACCCTTCTTTGTTTCCCCAAGAACCTCCAGCAGAGTAGGTGGTGACTCCTGTGGATTCATGGACACTTCTGACTCAGAGAGGGCTTGGACGGTACTGCTGAATAATATAAAACCACTTGAAACCCTCCCTCTTCAACGTGCACTTGAAAACCACCCTTGTATGACTTTCATTTCTTCCCCCGACAGTCCCACATCCCCCACCCGCCTGCCCATCAGTTCCACATCTGGCTCTCTTGCCTCCTCAGGTGCCACGCCCACAGTTTCCTCAGTGGTGCCCACAGGCCTGTGGTGGCCCTGCGCACTGGTTCCTACCTCTGGCTTGGTCAGGTGGTTTGTCTTGTCCCAGGTCCTCCCCCATCCTGTCCAAACTCCACCCTCCACTAAGGCCCACCTCAAGTCCTGCATGGATTTGTGTCATGCACAGAAGCCTCTGATTTGAGAAGTCTCTAGAAAGCCCGTGCTCAGTCCTAGTTAGGTGGTATCTCAGTGTGGTTTTGATTTGCATTTCTTTAATGATAGTGAGGCTGAGCATTTTATATATATATATATATATATATATATATATATATATATATTTGTTGGCTGCTCATATATTTTCTTTTGAGAAATTTCTATTCATGTCTTAGGGATTACTTGGGGTAAAACACACAGTATGTAGATGGTGAAAAATAAAGGACACTTTCTCTTCTCAAAGGCTTAAGACTTTGACCTTGCTGACGATGGCACCTGATGTACTTTCTCGACTCATGGCCTTTTGTCATTGGTAAAGGACAGAAATGTCAAGTCCAGCGGTGTGACACTGGACAGGTTGAGGATCCCTTATTTGAAACACTTGGTACCCGAAGTGTTTCAGATTTCAGATGTTTTCAGATTTTCAAATATTTGCATCATATGCTTACCAGCCCAGCATCCCTAGCCTGGACATCCAAAATTTGAGATTCTCGGATGTGCGTTTCCTTTGAGTGTCGTGCTGGTGCTCAGAAAGATTCGGACTTGGAACATTTTGGATTAGGGATATTTAGCCTATAGATAGTAGTCCTGAAATGTAGTAAGCTTTTTGAACTTGCTTTTCTTTCTTTCTTTTTTAAATTATTATTTTAAAATGGGATACAATTCAGGATTAGGTATACAAGTGGTCATTTTATAGGCCTCCCTTTGGTTCTCACTTTGCCTGGTTTGGGATCAGGTACCTTTATTGATATTATGTGCCCACCCCCCTCCGGCAGTGTCCCACTACTGCCAATCCCTTTTTTATAGTATTATGACAAATGTTCAGGGTCCACTTATGAGTAAGAACATGTGGTACTCAGTTCTTTGTTTCTGTGATAGATCACTGAGTATTATAGACTCTAAATCCATCCAAGTTGCTTTGCAGTCCATAATTTTGTTCTTCTGTATGGCTGCATAATATTTCATCATATATATACTCATCAAAATTTTTTTATCCAGTCCACTCTCACTGGGCAGTACAGTTGGTTCCATGTTTTTGCTACTGTGAATAATGCTGCAATAAACATGCGTGTGCAGGTATCTTTTTCATAGAGTGATTTGCGTTCCTCCAGGCATATTCCCAGAAGGAGGATTGCTAGGTCATATGGCAGGTCGATTTTTAGATCTTTTAGGAATCGCCACACTGTTTTGCAAAGAGCTTGTACTAGTGTACACTTCTACCAACAGTGTAGAAGTGTTCCCTTTTTGCTGCATCCTCTCCAGCATCTGTTGTTTTTTGAATTATTGATGATAGCCATTCTGACTGGAGTTAGGTGGTATTTCAGTGTGGTTTTAATTTGCATTTCTTTGATGATTAGTGAGGCTGAACATTTTTTGGTGTATCTGTTGGCTGCTCATATATCTTCTTTTGAAAAGTGTCTATTCATATCTTTTGCCCATTTTTCAATAAGGCTGTTTGTTTTTTTCCTTTCGGCATGTTTGAGTTCCTTGTAGATCATAGCTGTTAGGCCTTTGTCAGATATAAGTTGGCAAATACCTTTTCCCATTCTGTGGGCTGTCTCCCTGCTCTAATGATGGTTTCTTTTGCTTTGCAGAAGCTTTTCAGTTTGATGAGGCCCTGCTTGTCTATGTTATCTCTTATGGCATGGGCACCTGGGGCTTTGATCAGGAATCGGCTGCCTATTCCAATTTCTGTAAGGGTGTCTCCTGCATTTTCTAAGATTCTTATAGTTTGAGGTTTTACGTTTAGCTCCTTGATTCATTTAGAGTTGATTTTTGCGTATGGTGATAGATAGGGGTCCTGTTTCAATCTTCTGCATGTGGTCAGCCAGTTTTCCCAGCACAATTTACTGAGGAGAGGTCTTTTCTCCTCAGTGGTTGTTGGTGGAGGATTTGTCGAACAAGAGTTGGTTGAGAAATTGAGGTTTTGCTTCTAGAATCTCTGTCCTGTTCCATTGGTCTATATGCCTGTTCTTGTACCAATACCAGGCTGCTTGAACTTGCTTTTCAAATGGCATTTGCAGATTGTTTTAGTTACTTTAGCAATTGACTCCTGAGCTTCCCAATGGGGGAGCCACCTACCACAAGTACCTGATAAATTTGAACGAGGCCGACATAGTGGCTCACGTCTGTAATCCCAGTACTTAGGGAGATCACGATGAGAGGATCACCTGGGGCCAGGAGTTGGAGACCAGCCTGAGCAACAAAGCAAGACCCCATCTCCACAAAAAATAGAAAAATTAGCCGGGCATGGTGGCATGCACCTGTAGTCCCAGCTACTCGGGAAGCTGAGGCAGGAGGATCACTTGAGCCCAGGAATTTGAAGCAGTTATGAGCTTTTTTTGTGCCACTGCATTCCAGCCTGGATGATAGTGTGAAATCTTGTCTCAGAATAAATAAATAAATGCAAATCAAATAAAATCAGAAATTTTGTGTCTCAGTTGTACCAGTCCCATTTCAAGTGTGAGACTGGGCAGGGCATTTGGACACACAATGTTTCTATCATCACAGAAGCTTCCATTGGACAGTGAGGCTCTGGGCTGTTCAACTTCTCAAAGGCTCACAAGAAGCTCCCCAAGCTTTGTTGATGCTCTTAAGTTTTTTTATGCTCATTTACTACACCATGGCCAGGAGTGGCCTCTAACCACTGCCATACTAAGCCAAGGCTGTGTCACAGGAGATGTTTAAATATGAACTCCGGGACACAGGTGACTGTCCTGTACAACACAGACAGGGAGTAGAATGCAGAAAAAAGAATGACATAGGTGTTAGAGATGAAGTGAGAAGGATGGGGAGATGAAAATAAGAAACTAAAAAGTAAGGAGTCAGGAAGAATAAACAGGATGAGGCCAGCCCACATGGATTTTTAGAAGAGGCTAGAAGGATAGACCCACAGATACACAAGCCATCAGGGGACCCCTGTGAGGCATCATGAGTGAGTCCAGCATGCAGGGAGAGAGCCAAGAAATAAGGAAGGTTGGCAGAGAAAAAGCATGAGTGTTTTAGAGTTTGGACGTTAAGAATTCAGCACACAATTGCATCATGACTTGAGTTGTAATCGTCATTTTTTCCCCCAGCTCCAACTCGGGAGAAGTGACCCATGCAGTGGATGACGTGAGTAGTTTCCAGCAAATTGTATTTCGTGAGATGCGTCCTGCTGGGTGGCGCATAATACTCTCTTGAAAGTCCTACCTCTGAGAGTAACTCAGAAATTGAATAATACAAAATAACTTCTTTATTTTAGGTTTTCTTAGTTGACAGGAGTTGTTCTGTTTCTTGATTTCTATCTGCACATGAAAATAAAGAAGCATTCGATGCTATTTCCTCAAGGAACATGGCCCCTGACTTGCAGGTCTGTGGGAGGAAGTTATTTAGCTTTGGTGAATTTTCCAGCCCAAAAGACCAATCAGTGCAAACACAAGCCCCTTCTAAAATTCAGAGCACCAAGCACAGAGATACGATATAGTATCCGTGATAATACTATACACCATGAGCTTTGTAATCCTAACCTGACACAGACGTGATTTTGTTTCTCCTCAAGGTCTCCATCTTGTTAGTTTTATCCACAAAGAGAGCTAGAAGCAGCCATGAGAAGCCCAGACCCAACTGCGGCCTCTGAGTCTCAAGTTCTTGGAGAGAGAAATGCCCCTTAGATGGCTGGGTCTGGGCAGAAAAAGATGGGTGCTTGCTATCCAGGCAGCAGGGGAGGTTATCCCCACATCCATGCAGGGGATCCCCCCCCATGCAGGGCAGGGACACGGAGCTTAAGAAATGGCCGAAGCTGATGAAAATATATGATTTTATTTTTAAAAAATACACTTGAGTTCCTAATAATTTTTTAGAAAACCTCACTGGTTACCTTTGTAGGGTGCTAGCCCATCAGCTCATTGTCATCAATGAAATGATAAAGGGAAAGAAACACTTATGAGGTCCTTCCTATAGGAAGCCTATTTCAGGGCAACTGCGGAGGCTTTGAGGGAACATCTTTCTTTATAGAAGATTCCAACTGGTAAGCTTAGAACAAATGACAAGTGTGAAAAACTCCATCTGAAACCCCATATGCAACAGTGACCCTTGGCTCATCAGTGACCGCTGGGGCTGATAGGATATCATGACGGAAGGTCCTGGAGTCACTCTGCATGCTCTAAGCACACACAGAGCCCCCCAAGTCAAGATGTGAGATGTGAAATCCTTGTGATGGGTGCAATGACTGGGTCACAGCACCATCGAGGGTGCTCTTGAAAACATTCTTCCCAACACGCCAAATCCAGAACACGGGACGTTTCCTAAACAGACTGCCTGGTTTCTCTCACAGATGAATAATACCCAACAAGGGAGGAAGGCACTGCAGAGCCAGAGACTGAGGAGGCTCAGCCTCACTGAGTGTCCTTGTGTGGAGCCGGATACATGAGCCAAGAAAACTGGGTGTGCACTGGGTGTGGGCAAGACCTAGGCTCCACCCTCTTAGGGCCTCGGGCTGGACCTGAGAATGAAGTTGGCTGTGATGAAGAAAGTGTGTATGTTTGCTTGATGTGAGGTGTGCCTGACACGGAGCCTCGCGAGAAGACAGAGACCCAGAGAGTTGGCAAAATGGACTCCACGAGTAGGGACGAGTAGCCCAGCTCTGTGGGGAGACCAGAGGACACTCCGGGCCATGTCACCAAGGCCAGGGCCTCTCAGCCTCCACTCCCACCTATCGTGACAAGAGTGTCTGTCTTTCTGGTGCGGGGAGGAGGCTCTCACCAGGCATTTTAGCTCCCACCTTCAGGAAGCAAAGGGAGGTCAGAGCTCCACCTGTGTCTGCTGCTCAGGCTCATGCAAGCAACTCTCACGCCAAAGGAGCCCGTTCTGGGGAGGCACCTTCCGCCACACTCCCAGCGACATTCATGTTAGAAAGTGTGGTCATGGTCAATGGCATAGAGACTGTGTTAAAAAAAAGTTCTCACCAGCCAAAGATACAGACAGTGGCATTTACAGATCACATGGCATGCTGTCTGGCTTCAATTTAAAGGATGCTGGGGAAAGGGAGGTGAGTTTTGCAGGATTGTCTATAAAACAAAACTGACCAAGTGGTGAACACTCCTGATGCAGATGACCGTGTGCGAGGCTTCACCAGGTTATTTCCACGGGTGTTAGAAAGTCCTCAGCAATACAGTTTAAAAAAAACACTTTGGGCTTGGGTGTCATTCTGGCCCATGATGGCAATAACAACCTGAAATTAGAAAGCGTATGAAATGATGAACTCTTAGCTAATATCAATGCTTTTGAATGTAATATGGAAATCTTGGTCATGGCCAATTTGAGAATGTTTTTATGTTGCACTGGTTACTATAAGTTTCATCTACAGTTTCATAGGACCTGTCATCTGAGAAAGCTTTATTGCAGTTATGCATCATAAATTTTAGAAACTCTCTAATAGTGGTATTAGTTCATGAATTGATGGCTTTATATTTTTTACCAAGAGGCCAAGGTAATTTTTATAGCTGTATTAAAAAATTACTCTGATAGAGTCTCTGGAAATAAACACATTAAAAATGTCTTGTTTTAGCCGGGCTCAGTGGCTCAGCCTGTAATCCCGCGCTTTGGGAGGCTGAGGTGAGTGGATTGCCTGAGCCCGCGGGTTCGAGACCTGCCTGGGCAACTTGGTGAGACCTTATCTCTACAATAAATCAAAAAAATTAGCCGGGTGTGGTAGCGCGTGCCTGTAGTTCCAGTTACTTGGAAGGCTGAGGCAGAAGGATCGCCGAAGCCCCAGCAGGTCAAGGCTGCGGTGGCTGGGAGCGGCCACTGCATTCCAGTCTGGGCGACAGAGTGAGGCCTCAACTAAAAAAGATAAAAAATAAACAAAAAACAAAAAACAAAAACAAAAATGTCTTGTTTTAAAATATTATTTATTTATTCAGTTTTATTTAGGTATGATTGACAAAAATTATATACGTTCAAGGTGTACAGTGTGATCTGATATACACATGTATGCACACTGTGAAATGATTTCCACAATCAAATTAATTAATACATCCATCATCACAGGCAAAGAGACACACACACTTTATTTTATTTTTTGACTGTTCTTTTCTTTTTCTTTTTCTTTTTTTTTTGAATTGGAGTCTCACTCTGTCACCCAGGCTGGAGTGCAGTGGCATGCTCATGGCCACCGCAGCCTCGACCTGCTAGATTCCAATGATCCTTCCGCCTCAGCCTTCCAAGTAGCTGAAACTATTGGCATACACCACTATGCCCGGCTAAGTTTTGATTTATTGTAGAGATGAAGTCTCACCAATTTGCCCAGGCTGGTCTTGAACCCATGGGCTCAGGCAGTCCTCTCACCTTGGCCTCCCAAAGTGCTGGGATTACAGGTATGAGCCACTGCACCCAGCCTCTTTTCTTTTTCAATTGACAAAGTATAAATGTACATATTCATAGGGCACATAGTGATGTTTTGACACAATGTATAGTGAACAGACCAGGGTGATGTCATATATATTGTCTCAAACAGTGATCATTTCTTTGTGTTGGGAATATTCAGTGTCTTCCTTCTAGCTAGTTGAAACTATATGATATGTAATATAGCTAAAATAATGGTTATAGTGTATATAACTGTATATTATATATTTAAAATGTAACTATATGTAATGGTTATTATATATATATAATGGTTATATATATATATATATATATAATGGTTATGTAATTATCACCATTCTATTATCTATGTGTAGCAGCACCATCCTATATATATATAATGGTTTTGTTACTATCGCCATCATATATATATATATATATATATATATATAAAATGTATGTATAAAACCATTCTATCTGTATATATACATATTTAATAGTTATATATATATGGATATCCAGTTTTCCCAGCACCATTTATTAAAGAGACTAGTTTTTCCCTAATCAGTGATCTTGGCACTTTTATAAAAAATCAGTTGACTATAGATATGTGAATTGATTTCTGGATTCTCAATTCTGTTCCATTGGTCCATGAGCCTTTTTCTATACCAGTACCATGATATTTGAGTTACTAGAGCTTTGTAGTATATTTTGAGATCTGGTAGTGTGGTGCCTTCAGCTTTGTTCTTTTTGCTCAAGATTACTTTGGCTATTAGAGGGCTTTTGGGGTTCCATACAAATTTTAGGAATTTTTTTTTTCTGGCAAAAATGTCACTGGTATTTTGATAGGAGTTACATTCAATCTATAGTTTTCTTTAGGTAGTGTCATCATTTTAACAATATTAATTCTTCCAATTCATGAGCATGGGATGTCTTTTCATTTGTTTTTTGTCTTTTCCAATTTATTTCATTAGTGTTTTATACTTTTCCTTGTAGAGGTCTTTCGCTTCCTTGGTTAAAATTATTCCTAGGTATTTTATTTGTTTTGTAGCTATTATAAATGGAATGCAGCTACTTCCTTGTGTATAGGCATCCTAGTGATTTTCAGATATTAATTTTGTATTCTACAACCTCACTGAATTTATTTACCAATTCTAAGAGTGTTTTGGTAGAATCTTTAGGTTTTTCTTTTTCTTTTAAGTCGGAGTCTCTGTTGCCAGTCTGCAGTGCAGTGGCATGATCATAGCTCACTGCAGTCTCAGCCTTCTGGGCTCAGTTAATCCTTCCATTTTAGTTTCCTGAGTAGCTGGGACTGTAGGAGTGCAGCACCACACTCAGCTAGTTTTTTTTTAGACACCCATGGCAATAGCCTGGTGAAGCCTCGTGCACAGTCACCTGCGGCAGGAGTGTTCACCACCTGGTCAGTTTTGTCTTAGCTTAATCTTGGTAGATTGTGTGTTTCTTTTATTTGTTTCTTCTAGGTTTTCAAATTTATTGGCATATAGTTGTTCATAGTAGGCTCTAATGATCCTTTGTATTTTGGTGATATCTGTTTTGATATCTCCTTTTTTTTTTTTTTTGCCTCTGCTTTTATTTATTTGGATCTTTTCTCTTTTTTTTCTTAACATAGCTAACCATCTGTTAATTTTGTTTATCTTTTCAAACCAGGCAGCTTTTTTTTTCCTTTGATTGTTTTTAGTTTCAATTTTATTTCCCTCTAAACTTTATTATTTTCTTCTACTGATTTTGATTTTTGCTTGTTCTTATATTTATAGTTCCTTGAGGTACATTGTTAGGTTATTTATTTGAAATATTTCTAATTTTTGGATGTAGACATTTATTGCTATAAATTTACCTCTTAATACTGCTCTTGCTGTATTTAAAAAGGTTTTGGCATATTGTACATACATTTTCATTTGTTTCAAGGAATTTTAAAATTTCATTCTAAATTTCTTGCTTCATCCTTCAGGAGGATGTTGTTTAATTTCCATTTATTTGCATAGCTTTGAATGCTCCTCCTGTTTTTGATGTCTAGTTTTATTTCATTGTGGTCAGATTAGATACTTGATATGATTTCAATTTTAAAAATTGTTTTTTGAGTCTTGCTTTGCATCCTAACGTATGGTCAATCCTGAAAAAATGTTTCATGTTGATTTCCCTGCTACGCAGGACCAGCATAACAGCCAATCCTAGGCCCAGCCTCCATGCAGCTGGGGTTGTGGTGTTCACCCACCCATGTGGGCTTGGCATAGTGAAGATGGAGCCCCAGGACTGGAGAGGTGCAGTAGCTACTGACTCCAGAGCAGGGTGCTCTCTAGAGGTGGCTCTGGTCTCAAGATGGTACTGCGCGGCAGCAGGTGGGCTCACAGGTGTGGGTGGGGGTGGGGAGCACACCTTGTATGCCTACTCTGGGTCAGTGCCGTTGTGTTAGTTCCTGGAAGCCTCTTCATGCTAGCTAAGAACTGTGCAATCTTCCCGTTGTGAGGACTGTAGCTGTGTGTGGCAAAAGTGGGCACTGGTGGGTCTTCTGTTTACCTACTCTCATTAGGAAGTTCCTCCTTACCCCAGGCAGAGCTGATCCAGGCAAGAGAGATGGCTGCAGAGAGCATATGCTGCCATGCTGCCCTTCTGGGCTTCCAGCCATGGCAGGTGCATCCTCCACTCCCCAGTATGCTTAGATGTGTTCTCCTGGACACTCCAGTCAAGTCTTGGCTGTTTATTCATTGCCTTGGTCCTTTCAAGTGCCAGGCATCTCCGGGCAGCCATCTTGCTGACATCATGCCCACCATTCACAAACTTCTCTCTTGTTACTGTATGCGGTGTGTGTTGCCTTAAGCACCAGTGTGATCAAGTCAAGCAAAAGGAGGCTGGTGAAATCCTCATCACGAGGACTTTGAGTTAAAAAGGGTGACCTTGGACCATCTTACTGATACTCTCCTTGTATAAGTGAACACATTGGGTGTCTGTGGTTGGTAACTGCCCTTCTGCACTTTCCACAGTCTGGGGGCAGCTGGCGTCCTTCAGGAGTTTTCCAGTGAGAGATGCACCCTGAGCCTGAGGCCTGGCCCAGCACATGGCAAAGGCTCCCCATCATCGTCATCACCGTCATCTTCTTCATCTTCGTCATCATCAGTTGTTGCCGGGGTGTTTTGCTGTTCTTTGTTACTTTATTCATCCTCTTGGCAGTCCTTTTTGGTTCCTATCAAAATTCCACCGAATCTTCAAATTCAGAGATTTGAGTGTTTTCACATCTTACCATCAAAGTAAAATAAAATTTGATTGGGACATTTTGGATTATATTTCTTAAAAAAGCAGTAGAATTCAAGCTGTTGTTTTAAAATCTAATAGGCCTGTTTGTTAAAGGGCTTCGTATCATTAAATCTGCTGAAAAGGCGAGTGAGCAGGTTTGTGACCTTGTAGCTCTTGGCTCCCATGTGATGCTCCTGTTTCCAACAGTCAGAAAAGAGTTAGAGCATGTGTTGGATGTGTCACACACCATCTCATTTCCATTTGTCTCTAATTCAGTGTTTAATAGTTCTGGATTCAACCGACAAATAAAATCAACCTCAGATGGAGAATCTGTCCGCTGCCCTAGTACTTGGTGACTGTCCTAGGGGTTATTTACATTTTTTCACTTAATTTGTATGTACTCACTTGGTAATCACTCACAGATGATCAAAGCAGATTTCTGGCATTGCATCAAATTCTTGCTGACCTGGCTTTGGCCTTCCACATTCTCCCTTATCACTGAGTTTGACAGTTACTGACTTGAATTTCCATATACAGCCAACAGAGCCTGGGGTCAGATGGCGCTTATTTAAACATATGCAGTCAATATAAAGCATGTTTCTTTAGTGGTGTTTGATAAGACAGATGGATTCAGCACACCTAACTCAGGTTCACCTGGTCTTGATCCACCACGATCAGGACTGTTGGCATGGTGACAAGCAGCCTTGGCTGGCACAGACTGTGCCAGCGTGCATTCCCACCTGGGTCTTGTGTCTGCCTCTGGAGGAGAGTCCCCAGCTGTTCAAGGAGTTGCCGTCGTGTGGCTTAAGGCAGACTAGCAGCTCTGGACACTGTCCTGGGTTTCAGCGCCCCACATTGTACGTTTGGGCGCGGCTCAGACGTTTCTCAAATAGAGAACGTGCACAACTGAATTCTGGATGTTCTCTCAAGATCACCTCTTCTTCTCTTTTCCCCATCTCAACACATGTTCGCTCTGTCTACCTGGTTTCTAATGCCAGGAGCTTGGAGGTCCCACTCACTATGGCCTCTTGTAGTCCTTTCCCAGGCCCTGTTTATTCTGCAGGAACCATCTTTTTAGGCCTATCCAACTTGCCCTATTCCCATTCCCACTGTGGCCCCACCCACACACATCTCTTGGGGCTGCCCATGGCCTCCTGATCGACCTGTCAGTCCATTCAGCAGCAGGCAGTGTGAGCAGATCACCCCAGCTCGAAACTCTCCAGGGCATCTAAGCGAAACTAAGGAAAAGGCCTCACCTCCTTGACTCTGACGTCTGTCTCCCTCTCCATTCTTGTTCCTAGGCTCCGTCCCTGCCTTGGCCTCTGCACGTGCCCTTCCCTCTGTGCAGCGTGCACCTTCCACTTGTGTCACCTGGCTCACTCACCTGCACTCACCTGAGGTTTTCAGTGTAAATGTCACTTCCTCCAAAAGCTCTGATCAGGCAACACCTTTTTGCAGCTTCCCTGCATCTGTGTCTTTCTTCAGGGTCCTTATGGTCCTTAATGTACCTGTCTACCGGCTTATTTGTTGGTGTGTCCATATCACTAGCCTGTAAGCCTCACCAGGGCAGGGCTTTTGTCTCTTTGTTTACCCATAGACTCAGGGCTGGGTCTGGAATGACCCAGGTGTGGCAGGGTCATTCCCGGTGCACACCTGTCCCGATTTAATTCACCAATGACACACACATTCTAGCTCATTCCATGACCTAGGCCTTTCCAATCTGTGTTGTGGTGGACAAAACACAATAGAAATCAGAGAACCTGGCCTGCAGGCTGAGAGCATGACCTCGTACACAGAACTGAACTTCTTCAGGCCTGCTGAAGACTTATCCTTTTCAACTGGGAAAGTCTGGGTTCACAGGAGGTTATTTAGGATCAAGATCTAGTTTCACAAAGAGGAACGAATTGTGAAAAGTTGAAAATTGTCATAAGACCAGGTGTGACATCTACAGACTTATGGACAGAAAAGACTTGGATTTTTTTTTTTTGAGGAGTTACAAGGAATTAAGAAAAAAATTGTCTTTAGGTTCCCATTGGTTTACTTCAAACTGATTCTTTATATTCCATTTTCTTCTTCTTCTGCCAACCAGTTATTTCCTATCTTGGAGTAGATTAACAGGAAGGATTTGTCCCTCATTCGATGTCACCAAAGCACATCCTGTTCCAGAAAAGGACACATCTGTTCTTTCAGAAGAGGCATTCCCTACAGTGAGTGTCCTGCACAGTGCTCGGTTTACACAGTGGGGGCTGTTATCATGTTAATTGCTTGGAAAAGTGATCCATTTTGCATAATGCCTCTGGGAGTATGTGTCCTTCATGGTAAATATTCCTAAAGTATTCTTGTTTCATGAGCAGTTAATTTAAATTGTAGAACTGTAGACTCAATTAATTAATATAATTATAAGGCACCAGGAGGCATGTGATACTAGTATCACAAATAATAACAAACACATTCTTCCGGCTGCTTTTTTAAAGACAAGAAGATAGACACTTGTCCTCTGCACCTTTGTTGGTTCCGTCGTGATACTGTAACTTAGTACTGCTGTGTGTGTGAGGGTGTGAGTACTATGTGGGGGCACTTGAGTGCCGTGTGGGGCTTCGGTGAAGGGATGGCGGTCCCAGTCACCCCTACCACAATGCCCGACTGCCTCTGTGCTTAGACTATCATAAAAAATGCACGAGGTGTCATCTGGTCTCGGTGCCAGGCGCCACGCACGTGTTTATCCGTCATCTAAGCCAGCAGCACTGAGCAGAAGGTAGATGTGGGTAAGGAAGAGAGGCCACACTCCTGCCAGAGGAGGAAGGCAGAGGTCTGAGCCAAGCAGAGGGAATGTTCCAGAAGCCCTGCTGTAGAACTGTCTGTAGGGAAGGAACTGGGGTTGGTTGAAAACTTAGACTCGTCAAGCTGGGGTAGACAGAAGCTGTCTTCCCAGTGTTAATAACCCGTGGACTGAGATGGACTGCCTCTTGGGGTGAACCGACACAAGAGTAGCTTGGGTGTATTACAGGAGCAAAGATGCCCTTGCCCAGCTTCAGAGCCCCCTAGTGGAAACACGGGGCAGCTTGGGCAGTCGCCCACGTGGGTATGAAGCAGACCAGAACCTGGCTTCCCAGGCTTAGCTCAGCATGTGCACACAGGAACTCCACAAGCCCAGGGCAGTATCCTGGGGGACATGGCATAGGGTGTGGGGGCTTTCTGCGGGCTGTGCGCTTCCATTCCATCAGGGGACTTTCATCTGCCTGCTGTCTGCCAGGACTGCCCCTTGCCACATCATGGGTCCAGATTCAGATAACACTTCCATGCTCACATTATGCTCTATCACACCTGCCACTGTCCTTGGGCTTTTGGAGTGCTGATCTGGCCCTCACCACATTATGGGATCCGTGGGCAGAGTGCACAGTGGGCGCTGCATGCTAACAGGAGGAGGCTAGGGCACAGATCACTTCCCCACCCCTCCCACCGGCCTCCTGTTCCCACCAGGACAGGACTGTCAGCAGGGCATGACCTTGCTCTGGTCCCTGATTCCTTAGCCCCACTCCTCGTCTTGGGAGGGGTGGGCATTGCCCCTCCCATTTGGTGTCTGTTTGGGGTTCAAGATCATTCTTAACTGCACCCTAGGCACAACTGTTAGCTCTCATTTTTTCCCCTTTCCCCTCTGTTGGGCCCCAATTACGCAGACTCTGGGTGCTTTGAATGCTTTGTCTGTTTTTTAAAATTGTGGTAAGACACATGCAACATACCAGTGTTATTCTCATCATTTTAGTGTGCTCACTTCGGTGGCATCAACACACTTACATCACCATGGAGCCCCCCGCCACCCCCAGAGCCTCCTCGTCTTCCCAGCCCAAGACTGCACCCACTAAGCGGCGGCTCCCCGTGCCCTGGCAGTCCTGGCCCCACCGATCCACTTCCTGTGCCTGTGGGTGGTGGCTCTGGGGCCCTCCCAGGAGTGGAACTGCACAGCAGCTATCCTCCCTCGACAACATGCTTCACTACGTCCCAAGGCTCCCTTGGGGGCTGTGCGTGTCAGACGCCGCTGTATTGGGTCTGCGTGTGCCGGTCAGGTGTCCTTGACTTCTCACTCTTTAGTTCCTTTGAACTTTCCGTTGTAAAATAAAAACGCTGAGCAAGAGTCATGCAGAGGCCTAGCTGACTTAGTGCAAGGCAAACACCCCAGAAACCCCCCTCTGCCCACCCGAGCACCAGGGCTTTCCTTCCAAGGTCACCTGGCCCTCTCAGGACTCTCCTGACTTCCTTTCCCGGCCGTCTCATCACCCAAATGGGTCCCTTGAACACTGGTGTAGTCTTGTCTGGGCCTTCATTTGGTATCTTGTGAGTCTTGTTCAGTACTTAGGCCCCTCCTCCTGGTCTTCTCCCTACCATTTTTCAGCTGGGCATCCTGGGCCCAAAGACCCGAGGAGTCTTCCACAGTGGAAATTTGTGGTGATTGCATATCTGTGGTGCTGTTCATCTTGATCCTCATTCCTGGTACATCCTGTGAATTGGCAGGTGGACCCAGCAGCTTGGCCAGACTCAGGCCATGCCTAGGCGGGAAGGCGCTAAGCACTCTGTGGGGCACGCCAGCCCCTGTCTCTTCCATGCCACTCATAGCAGCAGTGGTCTCTAACCCCGCTAGGCTGCTGACAAGTGGTGATCTGGCACTGTCGTTTCTTTTCTCTTTATTCCGGGAAACTCGTCAAGAGATGCTGCCCCGTCTGCCTTTTTGTTATCCAGGTTGCTCTCCATGAAGGAAAGTCCATCAGGATAAGTAACAAGTACCTGGAGGTCTCCTGGTGAGCTTGTGGGTTTAAGTATACATGTGGCTTTAAGCCGCTGCAGTATTATCCTCCCCAAAGCTCAGCTTGTTCTGTCTTTAGCCAGGGAGCTTCTTTAAGTCAGTGCTCAGTCCATTCTAGCTGCTGGGCTCACCTAGGAGGACCATGGGGGTTATTGTGCGTTCCTAGCCATCCCGGGCCACCAGACGCACCCTACACAGTCCACAGGGATTCCCGGCCACTTAACTTCATAGCGAATGCTTACAGGGTCCTGGCTTTGCTGCTGGCTGCTCTATTTTTGCTTTAATGTGGAGGGTTATTCAACATCTATGCCTGCATGTTTATGTTGATAATATACCAGGTCTCTGTGACTTCATCTCCCAACTAGAAACTGGAGCACTGGCCACAGCTTGCCCACTGTGGGACCTCATCCCGGCCTGACTCCAAGATGGCACCACTCAAGGCCCGTGCTATTCTGACACTTGTGTTGATGGCATCTTGCATGACATAGAGGTGGATGCAGATACTAGCAAAATTCACAAACTATGGATGTTTAGACACACCTGGCCTCTCCTATCTGCAGGCGCTCCTGTGAGTCATTGCTTGGTTTTAGTTACACTTTGGAGGCGCCATTTCATACTCGGTGTGATTTTGCCAAGATGCATCTCTATTGATGCACACAGCTACTCGGAGGTAGCTGGTGGACACACCGGCCTTGTCGAAGCTAGTTGCTTATCACCCTAGGGCTGTCTTGCTTCAGGTCACAGTGCTGTAGGACCTCTTCCCAGGAGAGGACCATTGCTCCATCCTGGCATATTCATGGCCCACCAACAGATCTTCAGAAGGAAATGCTGTCCCTCAAGACAGTATTAGGTAACACCCCCTTAGATGATACTAGGGGGTTGCCTCTGCCACGGGAGAGCACACCTTACACCTGCTGTGATGGTCTGGGGCATTTCTCAGCCTGGCTTCTCCAGCTAGTGCCTGCCGTGTCCCTGTCACACATGGAGATGACCGAGGTCACAATTACTCCAGCGAATGAGGTTTCTGAACCCTGGAAAGCATACGAGCCAGTCTCCCGAGGGCCATGTGCGAGGAAACTTTGAGACTGACTGTGGCTTCACCATCTCCTCCTGGTCTCAGGCTTCTTTCTGCAAAAGTGGAAGTTACATTCAAATTTACTTTGAGCTCTTAAGTTTGATGACAAAGAATTTTATGCACTAAGAGCTTTGGAAGGTTTTCTAGGAAACTGGGTACAAATAAAAAAATAGGCGATAAAGCAGCTGTGTGAGAAAAATGACCGTGACTGCCGGTCAACTCTGAGCCGGGCACTATCCCCATGGTGTTCTGTCTGAACCTTGTGGTTCCACAAGGCAGGTGTGACAGCATCCACTCTGCAAGTGTGTCCCAGGGGCTGGATCCAGAGTCCACTTCAGGAAGATGGCTCTTATGTGGCTTGGGTGTGAGTACTGTCTAAACCTCACATTGACTTTGATCTCCGGTATTGGCATGGGACGTGGCGTGAGGTGTTTGGGTCACAGGGGTGGACCCCTCGTGGATGTTGTGATGCTGTGCTCGCGGTTGTGAGTTCTAGCTCTATTAATCACTCAAGAACTGGTTGTATAAAAGAATCTGGCAACACCCCTCCCCCACCCCGCCTTCCTCCCACTCTGCTGTGGGATGCGCCTGCTCTCTCTCCACCTTCCGCCATGACTGGAAGCTTCCTGAGGCCTCACCAGAAGCAGATGCCGGCGCTGTGCACAACTGGGAGCTAAATATAATGCTTTTCCTTGGAAATTACCCAGCCTCAGGGATTTCCTTACAGCAACCCGAGGTGGACTAACACAGGCTCCTAGATGGGCAATTCTATCTTGAAAGAAGGGATGCTGCTGAGAGGTTGTGGATGAAAGGAAACTGCTTAAAAAGCCAGAGGAAGAGAGGACTATTCGGTATTGTGAATGAGGAGGGCTTTGGGACAGGCAGGAAAGAGCTTTTAAGCCATGTTTGGAAAAAGTAAACTTTGCTCATGGAGTCATTTCAGATGTTTAAAATTGAGTGGTCACACTGTGGGATGAAATTCTAAACAGTTGGGAGATGTTTGGACTCAGCTTTGTTTTTATGACTTTTTATGTTCCTCATATGCTGTCCCTTGAGCTTTTGGGATAGACGGTATAAACCTTAGCATTTTTCCTTTGTTTTTCTTCATGGTTAAAACTCGGGCATTTGAAGACAGCAGTGAAACTGTGGGATGTGTGCTGCAGTGCAATTCCTATGGAGCACAGGACGGCGTTTTGGACTTGTATTTATTGTTGTAGACACACACACACACACACACACACACACACACACACACACACACACTACACAGTGCAAGTAAGAAGATGTGGTGGTCACATGCCACTACCCTCTAAACGCTTTTATAGAAAAACCAAATGTCTACAGATTATTCATATGCATCTGCTGGTTGGTTTTAAAAAAAAATTCTTCCAGCACCCCTGTTTTTCATGAATACACGTTTTGTTTTAGATTTGGAACCAATCCAGGTTTATTATTATTTTTTGTGAAACTGATCTAATGCCACATTTCTGGCTGGAAATGGTCTTTCCTTCTCTTATGCAGGATCCGTCCAGCAGGATCCACAGTTGATGTGTTTTATTTTTTTATTTTTATTTTATTTTATTTATTTTTGAGTTGGAGTCTCACTCTGTCGCCCAGACTAGAGTGCAGT